>NW_006799960.1:2071719-2165111 GCF_000485575.1 Poecilia formosa
ATTATTTTTATTTTTTTTATTTTTTATTTTTTTACTCTAAAAACCTTCATATAGAATCACAACAGGCATAACAGGAGTGTTCACATGAACAGAAAAATGTGACTAAAAGTGGAAAATAAGGCCATAGAATGAATTATTGCAAGGTATCCCCCAGAAATTGGAAGATTAATACATGAACACCAACTATAAAGTCTTAAAAAATGCAAACATTTAAGAAGACTTAAAAAAAAAAAAAGCAATACATAGCCTGGTGGGGGCACAAGTAAAACGCGACTTTTCAAATCCGTTTCAGATCAACAACCAGCACATGCCTGGCCTCAAACCATCAACAAGAAGTGTTTTCCATTTTGCATTCAAAACATTATCGGTCTACCTGGAGACATATTTTTTTTTTTTCTTTTTTTTTCCATGCAGAAATCTTACCTGGTTTTTTATTTATTTATTTATTTATTTTTTTTTTTTCATGTCTTCCAGTTTAAAGAGGAGATCTCGAAGCGGTTCAAAGCCAAACAAGACCAGTTGGTTTTGATTTTTGCAGGGAAGATCTTGAAGGACGGTGACAGTCTCAGCCAGCATGGCATCAAAGATGGCCTGACCGTTCACCTCGTCATTAAAACAGCACACAAGTAAGGCCACTTTTTTTTTTTATATACAAAACTTTCTGATTCACTGAAACAACTGACCAGCTTTGACAACTTGAGTTTAACTATTTTTTTTTCCCTCTGTAGGGCAGCAGATGGCAGTAGCACCTCAGCCTCTAGTTCAACCTCCACCCAGGCAGGCAATTCCAGCGCCTCTAGTCCGGCCGCCAACCCTGCCCCCACAACAGTCCCCACCGGGTCTGGCCAGGCACCGACACAGACGCCCAACATAATGAGTGAGTCCGCCTGCGTGCTGCTCTAATTAAAAACACTCTCCTTGCCAAAGATTACCTCGCTAAGTCAGCACTTATCCCCCTGCAGGTGGCTTCGGAGACCTGGCCAGTCTAGCTGGTCTGGGAATGGGCTCGGCTAACTTCATGGAGCTGCAGCAGCAGATGCAGAGGCAGCTCATGTCCAACCCGGAGATGCTCTCCCAGATCATGGAGAACCCCTTGGTGCAGAACATGATGTCCAACCCCGACCTGATGAGGCAGATGATTATGGCCAACCCACAGATGCAGCAGCTGATGGAACGTAACCCTGAGATTTCCCACATGCTCAATAACCCTGAACTCATGAGACAGGTGAGAGTGGGGGGGATGCCCTAAAGGTGCCTGGAGAACACTCAGATTTTCTTCATTCAACATGTTAGTTGTGTGTTTCGACATAAACCTCAATCTGCTTTGCTTCCTCCCCCTTTTTTGTCCTGCCTCTCAGACCATGGAGCTCGCCAGGAACCCAGCCATGATGCAGGAAATGATGCGAAACCAGGACCGCGCCCTGAGCAACCTGGAGAGCATTCCAGGAGGTTACAATGCCTTGAGGAGGATGTACACGGACATCCAGGAGCCCATGTTCAGCGCAGCCAGAGAGCAGGTCTCTGTGAGGAACCCTTATACATCTCCGTTTCTATCTCTCCTCACTTTATTGTGACTTAAACCCTGTGTACTAAACTGTATTTAAAAAATGTTTTCTTTACAGTTTGGAAGCAACCCGTTCTCAGCTCTTGGCGGAAACTCTGACTCTGGCGCTCAGCCGTCGCGGACAGAGAACCGAGAGCCTCTGCCCAACCCGTGGGGGCCTCCGAATTCTTCAAACCCCTCTGAGAGCGGAGGGGGAACCACAGGAAGCACGAGCACCTCGGGAACCACCAACCCAAGTGTGTCCAACCCTCTGGGCGTCAATCCTGCGAGTCTGGGAAATGGTACGCTGGAGACATTCGCTGATGTCGCATTTGATAAGGAGAGTTCTCCTGATACTAAATCTCAGCACCAGTTTTTTTCTTACATTCTGTGTCACAAAGGGCTGTTGTGACTTTGTCAGGAGGAGCTTTAAGCTAATATTATGATCCCCATTTCTAAATATGTGTGCCTTATTCTCAGCACTTCATATTGTTGTTTGAAGCTTTTGTTTTGGACTAAGAAAGGAAATGGTTCTTAGCCTTTTTTGTAATAAGAGCTAGCAAATAAAGCAGCTAGAAGCTAATGTGAGGGTAGTTAGCATCTGCTTCACAGCTTCCTGTCGGTGCTAAACTAAATCGCCTTTTTAATGACTCTGGGCTTTGACTTTTTAATGACTTTTGGGTTTTGCAATAAGCAGCTTTTAAAACCAGATTAGAATTTTTGAAACATTTATTTTATTTGTGAAATTTAAAAACAGGCCTTTTTAATCTTTTGACTGTAGGGCTCGAACAAAACGAGACAGTAAAAGCAATAATGTATCGACTGGATTAGAAAAAGTATTTAATTTGTGACGCATTCAGTTGTAAAAAGACAAACTGGGGGTTACTCTGAAATCTTTTGTCGTTCCTGTGAATCCAGTGTTCGGCGTCGTCTTTGCCTCCAGGGCTCGATGTTTTGCTAACACCCCTATTAGTTACGTTCACTCCTGGATGTTTTTGTTTTGTGCTGCAGGCATGTTCAACAGCCCCGGCATGCAGAGTCTACTCCAACAGATCTCCGAAAACCCTCAGCTGATGCAGAACATGCTGTCTGCTCCGTACATGCGCAGCATGATGCAGTCACTGGCTCAAAACCCGGAGTTAGCCTCACAGGTGAGGATCATAAAGTCGTAGATTAAATATTGATATTGATATTAAATATTGATATTCTGGACTTAACTCGGCCTTGGACGCATTTTCTTGAACATTACAGAAAAAAAAAATATCACCTCAAGTCTTTATTCTATACTTTAGCTATATTGGTTTATACTTTTGGCTGTCTAATATCTGCTTTAACATTTAACCGAACTGAGTAGGCAGTGTGGACTGCTGCTGGAGCCAAATGACTAATACTTTATTTCTCCCCTCAATCAGGTAATGATGAATAATCCATTATTCTCTGGAAACCCACAGCTGCAGGAACAGTTCAGATCTCAGCTGCCCATTTTTCTTCAGCAGGTACCGTTTCCATTTTCATCTAAAACACAGTTTTTGAAACTGACTGAAGCAAAACACTCCCTGGCCTTATAATCAGGGCTGCTGCAGGGCCTCAGCATGTCTTTATTATGTCCATATTTTTATACGTTGCTGTAAATGACATTTAGTTATGTCTGTTCATTCATACGTTCATCCATCAATACCTTCCCAGCAAAGGAATTTTTTTCTGTGCTGCTCCTTAAGCTAGCACATTTTTGTTTAAAAAAAAAAATTAAAATCCAAAATGTTTTGTTACATAAACCTAGAACCAACTTTTTACTTTGTATTTATTTAAGTTTTGCTATGAAACAAAATTTTTTTTTTTTTTTTACTGTTATGAAGCCAGATAATATTTTATTCATTAGTTTGATTGAATATTTTTTGAGTATAAATTAAGCTATTTTTTTTTTGTAATTCATGCAATTTAAATCGTAAAAAATTATTAAAATCAGAATAAAAAAAATTAAGTTCTTAAATTTTAGCAATTCAAGTATGTTTTTCTTCTTTTGTATGATGAAAACTTACAATTTAAGTTGTTTTATATCATTTATTTTACTTCTGTGTCTTTTTTCTGTGCATTATACCAATCCGTGTTTTGTTCATACCACACGTGTGTCTGATCGGGGATAAAAAAAAATAATTTTTTTAAATAATTACTCAATTTTTAAACTGTATTTTCACCTCCAGTATTTGAATTCTAAACGGCTTATAACATAAACTTACCATCTTTCTGGCTTTGATTTCTGTGGTCTCGTCGGTCACGCTGCTGAAATTTGAATTGCCCACAGTCACCTTTGCTAATTGTCTGCTTCCATTTCTGCCCGTCTCCAGATGCAGAACCCTGAGGCGCTGTCCGTCATGACCAATCCCCGGGCCATGCAAGCTCTAATGCAGATCCAGCAGGGCCTCCAGACGCTGCAGACGGAAGCCCCAGGCCTTATGCCCAGGTAGGCAGAGCGAGGCGTCACCTGCACAAACACACACTGGGATTTAGTCTAGAGTTTGGATTTAACATTTGTGTTTGTCTTTTTCCTTTGGCCCAGTTTGATGACGGGTGGAATTCCAGGCGTGCCCACAGGAGGCGCCGTTCCGGCGGAGAACCCCGCCTCGTCTCCCAGCAGTGCTGCAACAAACCCTGCTCAGCAGCAGCTGATGCAACAGATGCTCCAGATGTTTGCTGGAGGAGGTGGAAGTGGAGGAGGAAACGGAACGGTACGCGACCACACACACACACACACACACACACACACACATACTGAAATCACCATACTGTGCACATTGGTGGTTGTTTTTTTTTTTGTCTTACTTCAATCTGTACTGACTGTTCCCATCAGAGCCAAACCCCAGAGNTTCAATCTGTACTGACTGTTCCCATCAGAGCCAAACCCCAGAGGTGCGGTTCCAGACCCAGCTAGACCAGCTGAACGCCATGGGCTTCATCAACCGCGAGGCCAACCTGCAGGCCCTCATTGCTACTGGAGGAGACATCAACGCCGCTATCGAGAGACTGCTGGGCTCACAGCCCTCGTAAAGACATACAGTACATATTGACGCGCTCATAAACACGCATTTAACACATAACAAACCCAAAATCCACTGCGAACCAACAGAAATTTATGTGCATTGTCCCAAAACCTTACAGAAGAAACTTGGGCAAGAACTGAAAGACCCTCATTCAGCATCTGTTCTAAGATCATTCCCTATTTTCTTTTCCCCCCTTTCACTTCTTTCGTTCGGCACCATCCAGCCAGTTTCACCCACAGAGTTCTGCTGTAGGGGTCGGACTGAACCGCTCCCTCCTCAAAGCGCGTGCTGACGTGAAGAGAAAGGGACTCCCGACTGTTTATTTTTGGGGGGGGGTTTTTTTGACTCATCGTTTCTTTCATGTAAATCTGAAGTAGCGCTCTGTAGGCAAAACGTTCACGTGATCCAAACGCAACCCGTGCGATGTGAAAGGCAGTCGGCTCTGTATCGTGCCTGGTTCCCGTCGGGCAGGTTGGTGGTTTCTATAAGCTGTGATCCTGAAAGCCAGCAGGAGAGCAGACGCTCGCAGAAGTCCCAACCGCCGCCCCTCCCTCCATCCTTGTCCTCAACACTTTTCCACACGCCGCTGGTTTTTGCCCAACAGCTTTCACTATTTATTGCAAGCGCCTTCCACACTTTCACCCTTCCAAAAGTTGTAATTCGTCACTCCGGATCAAAGTGCCCACGTGTAAGCGCAGTGTCTTCTAGGAATCGTTTCTCCTCCTTCTGAGTCGCCGTCGCTTGTCCCGCTGTCCGACTCCGACCAGGGGGATCATGGGTAGTAAAGACCGGCCTCAGACGGGAGACGTGACGTCCCACCTCTGCTGAAATTCTCATTCAAGACTGTAACCATAATCGTTTCCGTCACACAGCGGCTTCCCTGAAGCACAGGCCGTTGCTGTTGTGAACATGAATTTTACAAACCATCTTTGATTTCGTTTAAATCGGATTGTTCTTCGTCTTCTCTCTTCCTGTTTGAGGTGCAGTTAGTACCTAGATATGAAGCTGATTTATTTTCCATGAATTACATGTGGAAATCAAATGAGTCAAAGTATGACATAATGGAAAGGCTTTAAAAAAAAAAAAAACAAACAAAAAAAAACAACAGTGATGGCACCATACTTTGCTCCAATCATAAAGTCTAGGTTGTATTATTATTATTATTATTATTATTTTATTCTTTTTGAAATTCTCAGCATTTGTAGTTGTGGTGAACTTGGCAACTGCTTCAGTAGCTCTGCTCTGTCTGTTGACCTCAGCTGAATTAAAATAAAGAAATCCATCTCCCAGTCGAAAATGTTTGAACTAACTTTTAACAGTACTGTACTAAAATAAAATAAAAAAAGTAATAAATCATGGTCAAAAACCATTATTCCCCCGTCTCATTTTGATTACAGTATGGTGATGGGCCAGGAACTTTAAAGGCCCCACAATGTTCTGTCTTGTTTTAATGGGAAAGTGTGAAATAAAAGCTTACATTTGCCTCCAAGTTTGTTTTTAAAGTGCATATAATTGAGACTCTCTGTGCAGTGTGGAAAAGTATGGCGAATGTTTTAATCCCTTTTTTCCAAATCAGGGGATATATAGTGCCTTGTGAAAATATTCATTCCCCCTTTGAGCTTTTTCACTTTTTGTCGCATTAAAACTTCAATGTGTTTCATGTAATCGACCAAAATTACCACGCATCTGTGGACAAGTGGAGTGAAAAGGGTACGTTGGTTTTAAAACTTTTGCAATTAAGAATACTGAAACATTTCCATTGCAAATGTATGCACACCTTTTACTCTGGCACCCCCAAATAAAATCCAGTGCAACCAGATGTCACCTAGTTTGTAAAAAGTCCATTTTTTGTGTCTTAATTTAATGTCATCTGTTCTGCGAAGGCCTCAGAGGTTTGTTGGGGGAACAAACCGCAGCATGTAGACCAAGGAGATTAAAGGGAGGGTACGGTTCTGAAACGGTTCCAGCTTTAGATCAGAAGACTCTGCAGTTATTCAGCTGAAAATGTAAAGATTACGGCAGAACTGCAGATCAGAGCATCTGCAGAGAGGCCTGTAGTAGCTCTGGGTGAGTTACAGAAATCCGATCCAGACGGGAGGATCTGTTGACAGGGCAGCTATTTGATTGTACTCTCTAAACATCTGGCCTTCGTGGGAGAACTGCAAGAGGAGGGCAAATGTTGAAAGGAAGCCAAAAGAAGCCTTGTTTGCCACAAGCATTGAAGGAGAGACACAAAGCATGGAAAAGAAGCTGTTGAGACTGAAGCTGGATTTTCTGATCAACCTAAAGAAAAAAAATTAAAGAAAAGGTTTGGCAGAAAAGTTGTACAGAACGCCACCTTGATCACACCGTCCCCCTCAGTGAAACATGGTGGTGGCAGCATTGTGCTTTGGGGATGTTTTTCTTCAGGATGGCTGAGGAAGTTGGTCAAAGTCAATGGCGATGAAAGGCGGACAATTAGTCAAAGTCAGGCCAATCCTGAGAGAAAACCCGATGGAGGCTCACCTTCAAAAAGGATTATTAGCATTACTAATGGCTCCGTTTCTCAACATCCTGTTTTTAACGTAGGACAATCCAGACGGGTCAAGTTCAAGCTTTTGAATTAGAACTCTTTCAGTTCATCCCAATGTCAAAGCTGCAGGGAAAGAAATATCTCTTTCCACACGTGAGGCTAAACTTAACACTGTTTTTTATAATCTCCATAGAAAAATAAAAAAGTGCTCGCTTTAAAAAAAAGAACATGGAAATTAGAATATCGTCTCAAACCTTGAACTTGTGTTCCTGGATTTTGAACGTGAGACTGGTGGTCAAAGAGGGTGACGTGTCCCGGCTCACGCGCATCCACCTGCAGGGCGAGGTTTACTCTCATACAAATGAGTCTGGGAGTGCAGCGGAGGGTGGAGTCTGTACCTGCGAGTGGTTCTACCTGTTCCACCTGCTCTCCGTCCTCCCGGCCCTCCTCTGGGTGTCAGCTGATGAGCAGTCAGGAGTCCTGCTTCTTCGTTTTCCGGCCGTCTTCAAACAGGAGCTGCTCCTCGTCTTCCACGGCGAACAGAGATTTCTTTTCTCCCTGTCATTTTCCGCTTTCGCACAAAACCAGGGAGGGAGGATACTTTTGTTTTCTCTTTCTTAATAAATACTCCTTTCAAAAAATTTGAAAGTGGCTTCTGGGTATTTGTGAGGTGGAAGACGGACCCATCGCCACTGAGTGCAGCATGGGCTCGGATGATTCGTACAACTTTGTATTTAAAGGTAAGCCACGTTTAATTCAGCCATAATCGTCTTGGAAGAAGGAAATTATTGCGCCGCATTTCTACACATTCGGGACAAAGCAGATTTTATCTGTTTGCTGCTGCTGCTGTTTCTAAGAAAATGTAGCGTAGATATAAGGAAGTGATTGCTTCCTGCCTGCTTTGACTGAATGCTGTGACCTTTGACCTGCTAGATAAACATGACTTCTCACACTCCCAGAGGAACAGGCGCAGTGCGTCGTGGCGTTTCTTCCGAGAGCGGCAGTGATTTTCTACTTCCCTCATTCCAGACTGAACTCGCACTCAATGTGGATGTGCCACGTTGGTGTGATGTCACACAATCTGGCATCCAGCGAGTGTGACAGAAAGTCTGCATGTGGCAGATGAGATAAAGGTTATCTGATCCATTTTGGTTCCAGGAAACTTGCAGCGAAATCGGAGTGATCACTTATTAATAAAAATGGACATAATAGGAACTTGTTGGCGCGTGTCTGTGCAGTGGTTTTGATCGGGGAGTCCGGTGTGGGGAAGAGCAACCTCCTGTCCCGCTTCACCAAGAATGAGTTCCTGCACGACAGCCGCACCACCATCGGCGTGGAGTTCAGCACGAGGACCGTCCAGCTGGACAACTTCACCATCAAAGCTCAAATCTGGGACACAGCTGGGCTGGAGCGTTACAGGGCAATCACCTCAGCGTGGGTACACACACATAAACACACACACACACACACACACACACACAGGCGAGATTAATATCCGAGAAGTCAAAGGTACACACAATAATCGAGTGATCAGTTAATTTGCGACTTGCTGTTGGTAACCCCTCCCTTTTATTACCAGCTGCACCTCTTCTGTGCTTATCACACCTTGCTAAAGTATGCACACCCCTTGTACTGTTCCACTTATTCTTTCAAAGTATTTTATACGATAGACCAACACAAAGTGAAAATGAAAAGTGGTTCTCACAATTTTTGGCAAATAAAGATGTAAAACATAAATAAATAAAATGGTGTGCATTTATATTTGGGCCCCCTTGAAACTGAACAAACTTGGTAAATAGAGTCAGTCTTTGTGTAAATTGCTCCCTGGTTTAGTCTACGTTCAAGACGCGTTGACCTGCAGAGCACTAAGATCCGGAACACTTCATTACCATGAAAAGCATAGTAGTGGCGGCATCATGCTGAACTTTTCTTCCATAAGCACAGAGAATACCAACCAAACATACACTCAGAGGAGGCTGAACACAAATGCAGGCCACACTTTTCAGACTTTTATTTGTAAACAACTGAAAACCGCACAGCTTTTTCCTTCGCCTTGACAATTATACATTACTTTTTTTTTTTTTTTTTTGACCTGTCGTATAAAATGTGGACAAAACACACTGGAGTCTGCGCTTTTTACGTGATAAAAATCTGAAAAGAGTGTGAATATTTTACTGACCCATGCAAGTGAATCTAAACTCTGTTTCCTTCTGGTGCATTCAGCTACTACAGAGGAGCGGTTGGAGCGCTGCTGGTGTACGACATCAGCAAACATCTGACGTACGAGAGCGCCGAGCGGTGGCTGAAGGAGCTGTATGATCACGCAGACCCTCACATGGTGGTTATGCTGGTGGGCAACAAGAAAGACCTGGAGAGCCTCAGGACCGTTCCCACAGAGGAGGCCAAAGATTTTGCAGGTGAACTCAATTGCTTCCTTATGTGCCGAAAGGATTTCCCCTCAGGAATAAACCGATTTTCATCATGTCGGATGTTTGCCACACCATTCCAGATAAGAAAGGCCTCATGTTCATGGAGACGTCGGCGCTGGACTCCACAAACGTAGAAGCAGCTTTCAACGAAGTCCTCACAGGTAAGAAGAGACACAGCGCCACTCTGGTTTACGGGCAACTTTTAAGGCGACACCCTAAATGTTTGATCTCCCCAGCGATCCATAAGAAGGTGGCCAGCAGAGAGGTGACCCGCGGCTCCATCAGCGCAGTGACCCTGTCCAGTTCGCTGGGGCCGACAAGAGAGGCTCAGGACGAGAGGAAAGGCTGCTGCAAGGGTTCCTGATGGACTGATCTGTGTTGAACCGACACCATGCTTGACTGAAGCTAAAGCCCTCAGCGTCTCTTTCAGTCCGATGAGCGAGGCAGCGCAGTCTGCTGGAAACCTTTTTAGGTGTAAACTGTACAGTTTGTAGGTCATTGATTTAGTGCTCTGGCATCGAGTGAATCCGTCTTTTATAGTCACATTTTATAGCAAATGTTTCTGCAGAGCAGAGGGCCGGTGGGAAAATTTCTACTTTAGGTAGCTGTGTTATTCGTTCTCTTCATGTTTTAAGAGATGCTTTGCAAAGTCGTGTTTTGTTTTTTGTAAGCGGGAGAATTTTGACTTGGAATAAATTATTTAAATGTTTGTGTTTCCATGTTGGAATTATTTACACGTTCCTGCCATAAAACAAAGATGGTGCCTAAACTAATTTAAGATCGCAGTTGCTGACTCTTGTGTCGCTGGATACCAGCGGACTAAAAAGAAATGTGTTTAGTTTAGGCGAAAAGTGTGGAAAAATGTGTATTATTTTTTTGTTTGAAGAGCTCTGGTGACGTCTGTGTTGGTCAAAAGAAACTCAAAATGTGTCTTAGATGAAAGCCAAGTAGACCCCTTTAAGATGATACCAAATACTACATCATAGGGCTTTGACAAATATCTAAACCAGACTCCAAAAAGAGAATTCATCTGAAGGGGATGTTAACTTCATGAACTGATAACTATGAATAACCACTTTAGAAGTACTATCATGCCAAAATATCATCAAGATCTTTTAAAAAATTATGGCTAAGTTTTACCACCCTGACATGGGCCAAATTGTGAAGTGTTGGTCTCTGGCTCACAGATGTGCTAACTGATGGTTAGCAGCAGGATCACACCTCAGCCGCACCTCAGATCATCTGCTAAGCCTGCTTACAGCCAGCTTAGCCGTCAACACGTTGCCCTGCGCCCCACCCTTTCTCATCCATTGATCTGTACCACATCCCTGCTGTTTGTAAATCTCTTGCTCCATCCACCACTTGGAAACGGTGATGGACGCTGCTTAAACTCTTAAATCATAAGGCAGAAAAATTGCACCTGACCTGGAGGTGTCGGTCCAGCTGAGGTGACTCAGGAAAATAGAATTAGAACTATACTTTTTTTTTTTCCTCGTGTTTCATGCTTACACAAATTAAACTAAAATTAACCCGTTTTATTCTAAGGGATCACTACTAAACTTGACAGAAGCTGTTTAGGATTTGAAGGTGTTGTGTCGCCTTGCAGCCTGCAGGTGGCGGTACCGACATAACCTTTGCTCGATGCCAGACAAGAAGAAAATGAAAAGCTCAACTTTATTTATTTCCCTCAGTGCATCTCATTTAGCTAATTGCTTGCTAAGCTCTCCTTAGTGATCACCTTGTTACTTTTTTGGCTTTAACATCTTTCTGTTTCCTCCAACTTCCTCAAACTTTGTTCGGGAAACACAATGTCTGACTGTTTTCCCCCGCCCCTCAAAATATCAGATCCATTCATGTACAGTATGCTTTGATGTATTATATATGTGTGTGTGGTGTTTTTTATACATCTGCACACTCAGGATGTGACCACGCAGGCTCATATGGCACAACTGAGAGAATATAAATCTGCAGCAGCAGTGTTTAATGACATTCTGGACAGTTAGAGCCCCTATCTCTGGCTCACAGATGTTCGCGTGAAGCTTTACTGTGGTATGAGTGTGTCTGCATGCGTTTGAGGGAGAATCCTCTGATGGTTTTGTCACAGTGAAATGACCGCAAATGCACAGTTTTTATTAATTCTTTCTAATGAAAATATGATTAAAAAAAAAGGGTCTGCTGAAGGCAGTAAATGTTTAATTATGTTCTGTGAAGGAAGATTTTTTTTTATGGCCTTGGAGGGAAGAGACATCTGGAGTAATAATCCATGCAGGTTGAGAGTGTGGTCATGGAATCTGTAAATCTTCGTCTTTGCAAGCCTATGGTTTGGAGATGCGTTTTACAAAAGAAAGGTTGATTTTTCTTAGCGTTTCTCAGGTTAATGCAAATTGGTCCTGATGTGTAGATCAGGCATTTTTGACTTTGCTTCAAAGCCAATCAGCTCACAGAGGTTGGAAAGATTTGGGTTCTGCGTGTAAGCGTGACAGCTGCTATACCTCCATGCTGTTAGACATGTGTAGCTTGTAAAAAGTGAATGTTAGACTGGGACTCAAATGTCAGAGTTCTGTCACCTCTGACCCCGAGGCGGATCTGTTTATCTACCGTTTAAAATTCCTCTGCCTCCCAGCGCTTGGTTTCTAAGGGGGGATTACAGACTTATCTTTCAAGAATTTACAGCTGCAGTGCCAGATCCGCAGGGGTTCAATTGTGATATTTCTATTTTCTGGGAAATTTGACCCTGTGGAAAAAGGATCCTTTAACGCTGCCGCTTTCCGAATTAGCTGCTCTTCTTGGTTTCACTGAGCTCAGCTTTTGTTGTTTATTTCTACTTCCTGTGTTTGTTTGTGACCAAATGTCCTTACAAGAGATCATTATCACAAAAGTATTTACAACTCTTCCACTTTCTTCACATTTTGACGTATTACATCCACAAAATTTAGTGTGTATTTCATGCTGGAGACCAACACACAAAATATTTCATAATTGTGAAGTGGAGGGAAATGTATGCATGGTTTTCAAACGTTTTTGCAGATCATAATCTGAAAAGTGTGGCCTGTGTTTCTGTTCATCCAGATTTCTACACGTAGAGATTGAAATTCTTGCACATTTTCTTTTGTAAAATAACCCAACCTGTTCCAGATCAGATGGAGAGCATCTGTGAAGATCCATTTTGGCTGACATTTGGATATGCTTTGATCTAAATCATTACATTGCAGGTCTGACTTTCAGTATCTGGATTCATTTTTATGTCTTATAACCAGACGTCTTTAGCTTTCTTCAAGCTGAAGAAAAGTGAACTAATAAACGACTGTCGTAAGAGAAGTAATGATGAGCTGATGAGAATATTTTAAAGAAAACAATGGGAACGCATTTCGAAACATGCTAAAATATTCAGTGTGACTTAAAAGCAGCTAAAAAAAGAGCAGCATTTCACAAATGTGCATCATCCACCCCAAACACCAGGAACATGACCTCTTAAACGTCCAGATGGGATGGAATGAGACTAGTCTGGCCGTCCTTGTGTTCAAACCAGACGTTGGGCAAGTTTAGCCCAGAGATGTGGCAAACAAACTAATCAGTTGAAAATGTTAAATTTCCCTGTAATTGCTGAGAGGCCAGGCAGCTGCGGCTGTGAATTACTACAATCTGTAGTGATTACCAAAACTGCACAGAACACCTGCACGCTAGCCAAGCACAGAGTGCTGCTTTTCTCCTCAACCGAGAGGTCACTGTCTCACTCAGACAGATACGCTTAAGGATCAAGTAGAAACTGACAGGTGTAGCTTGCAACACTGCGTCCAACTGTCTCAAGGCTCCAACTATAATCACAAACACAGGCAGGAAACCAAAGTCCAAGCACCGGCGCACAACAGCCGCTGTCCTCCTTCGTCTGTCAGTGCATGTCAGCTAAACACTGCTGATTTTTCAAATTTCCACATCAGCTCACAACATCACAGACATAGAGCCAAAGTCATTGCTCGCCAATCGCCATGGTGATGTTGTTATGGTGACTAATCAAAGAAGAGGTGAGCTGTGTGTTCAGATTGTAACACTGCCCCCCCCAAAAAAAATAAAAAATAACACGCAAAGCAGCGACGGAAACAGCAAACAAGCAGACAGGCTGATTTAACACAAGTCGGAGGCTGAGGATGAAACGTTGAGTGAGTGTTTATCGCTCTTGCATGAAAACTGAAAGCTGTTTAGTCTCAGCTCTCAAGCTTGTTTTAACATTAAAATGTGCTCAAACCAGTTTTCATAACGGTTTGTTTGTACATTTGTCTGCCATCTTGTGTTCAGCTGAATCACCCCGCTCCTCACAGCATACATCCACACTCAAGTTAATTAACTCCTTTTGAAATCGCCTTGTTTCGTATCAGGGCCTGCTGTGCTCTGCTTTTCACGTTCGCAGCCCTGCGGCTGTCACACAGCTCTGAAACAAGTTTCAATCAGACGTGTTGCTGGTGAGTCACAGATGCGACAGACTCGGTCTTTGTCCGTTTTGCGTAACGTCGCTTGTAATCTGCGACAGCCACGGAGGTTACCTGTGAGTGTCTGATGCAACATGTGTAAAACAATGGACGGAAGCGTTATTTGAGGAATTCTTTTACATGAAGCCCCGAGACCAGAAAAAAATTACACTTTGGTGCTAATTTTTTCTACCCCATGTCAATTGTGGTGGCTGAAGGACGCAACTTAACTCAAGTTCTTAACATCAGCATCGAAGAATAGATGCAGAGATAAACTACCGAAGGGTAGTTTATAATTATTATTATTATCTCCATTTCTTCCCACTGATGAATAGCTGAGTGTAGCACAGCTAGATATGACAGGAAGTTGGAAAAGATGGATTTTCTTTTGCCCCTCATTTTTTTTGTATTTTCACTATACAGTAACCATTTGAGCAGATGTTGTTTGATTAACTTATGAAAACATCATACAAAAATGGCATTGAAACAATTTCACATATCTTTTTACACTTTCCTATGACTGTTGCTGTTTCTCTGTGCAATAAAACATGTAAAGTAAGAGGTACATATGCATCTTTTGGGCTGTAATCATCAGCTTTTCCATTAATGTCGACAGTAATTGTTTCTATTATATATGAAATATTAATTCGATTTTTTTTTGGTCTTGTTTAGCTGCTGTATAACTTTAAGCTTCCCCCTTTCCCTAATTCATACCTCTGTGTGGCATCCAGCAGTTGCATTTCTTTCCAAATTACTTTCATTTTGTAGATATAAACCAAACGTTTTCTATGCGCAAACCCATTCAGTATCAGTTTATTTCTCCTGGTAGTTAAACATTTTACGAAAAAATGGTGATCAGTATCAAAAAGAATGGCCACATGTCATGAGTAGCAACATTTAAGTGACTGGGCTGGTCATTTAGTTCCTTTTCCAGTTTGTTTGGATTGTTTCATGCCTTTCTTTGTGGGGTTCAAAATGGATTCTCCTGTGACGTGACGTTTCTGCCTGGACCACCACATGCATCGGCTCTTACCCACCAGGGCAATGTTACAGATCCACTTTGACAACCAGTGATTGAAAGTAATGTTCTTATAGTCTGATGACAGGAAGAGGTGGTTATGTAATGTTAATAAATGATAACCACCTGCAAGTGTTTACTTCTGATCGTGAGCTTCCTTGTTTTATGAGAGTCAGCCGGCCCAAAAGGAGACCCGAACCACAATAAATGGAACTAAAGGACAATGCAAAGTTTCCAGGAAATTATGTACCGCAAATCAGTCAACATATGTGTGACGTTTTCGTAATTTCTTGTCTACTTGCCTCCACAATTCATAAAATCGGAACACTCTGATACTTGACTGCAAAGGAAACTAAACAGATATGCATAAATCTGAAACAGAATGAAATGGGAGCAGGATGGGATGAACTGGCAACAGACTGGAACAAAGCAAGAGTGTGACTGGGAGAACTGACATGGTTCTGATCATGACTTGGACCGTTTCAGTGATGCTGTGTTTCTCATGGGCCTAGAAACTCTCTGAACTGCTGCTCCTTTCGTATTTGCTACGTCTGTGTCCATGACTCCTTTCTTTATGTCTTCTGGTTGTTGCTGTGTTTTGACCTTCACTGTAGACGATATTTTCGCTATTTTCTGAGCAGAGTTCATCACCAGCCGTATGGACTTCCGTTGGGAATCATAAACTTGCACCCCAGAGCTCCTAAATGAATGTCTCGTAAGGCCAAAACCTGCAAGAGAAACTTTTCATCTCCTCCTTCATGAGAAGGCGGGGACGGGCAGTAATACCCCACGCCATCCATGCAGTGCTCTGTTTTTTGTCAAAAGAAGCACAAAGGCGCCTGGTAATACATTAAGAGAAAAAAAAAATAGGTGCGTTATGCACTTTATGAGCAAATATTTCCAAGTCTGTCTAATACCCCTCTACTTTTGTTCCATGCAGTTCACAGAGGAGGTGCAGACCAGACAAAATGCCTTTGTCTAGGTACAAAGATGCCACATTTGCAGAAGACGTTGTTGTTTCACTGATGTGAACTCACTGAGAGGGAGCATGTATGCGTGTTCGTGTGTGTGTGTGTGTGTGTGTGTTTGGGAAAATAGCAGGTGTTACACTGACAGCCTTAGTGAGATAAGTCTCCTTGGAGTTTGGTATTGTGGGAAAACACATGTTGCTGTCGACATTCTTGTGAGGGTTTTAGGACCAGAGGTTTAACTGAGGCCATGTTGCCAAAAAAGAAATTGCATGTGGACTTTTTCAGTGTGTACAAGTCCAGATGAGTTTCTGAAGCCA
Source organism: Poecilia formosa (assembly GCF_000485575.1). Taxonomy (NCBI): domain Eukaryota; kingdom Metazoa; phylum Chordata; class Actinopteri; order Cyprinodontiformes; family Poeciliidae; genus Poecilia; species Poecilia formosa. Next base: position 2,088,011 of record NW_006799960.1, read on the forward strand.
TTACTGCATGCATCCTGTCCAGTTTCCTCTGTATGCTGCGAATGCCACAGGATGAATCTAAAAATACCACGGGCCCAAGAGGAAAAGAAGTGAAGATGGGAAAATCATTTTCACAAGAGCAAGAAGAAGAAAAAAAAAAAAAACAGTAATCTGGAAGCAAGGGCTGCAAACTCTCAGTGCCACAGACTCATTTGTTTTTAAAAGTATTCCTCTGACAAAGTCAAACAGATTTAATTCTGTGAGGAGGATTGTTGCACTGTTGCATCACCTCATGTGAAAATAGGATGTGATTGTCCAAGAAAACCAAAAGACACTGGAAGTGGTCGGTGGGGAAGTGGAGCTGAGATAAAAATAATAAAAAAAAACATCCTGTTTTTAATGATGGTATAAACTTTCTCTGTTTCAATTTCAATAACAACAATAAAAAGACACAAAAAAAGGCTAAAGGTAAATGTTTTTATTATGTCCTCCCATCCTCAATTTCTACCTTATTTATTCATTCATCACTAATTTGAATTTTACATTTAATTATTTTCATTTAGTTGTTTCATATTTTGAACATTTCCGACGGAAGGCTGCTGTACGACCCTGAGAAGGACAAAAGGTTCAGTCTCAAGTTGTTGGTCAGTATTAATCTGATTTTCCATCTAAAATGAAACTCTTTACAAATATTTTTTCATCTACTTCACAGCATGCCTTAGATCATTTTTGATGGCCGCTCGCTCTTTTTATGCTGGGGCCCCTTTCAAAATGAAGACAAGAAACCTGATGTTGGACCCAGTCAATCTAGGAAACCTGCAGCGTCAAAACGGCGCCTAGCACAGCCCGACTGAAACGGACGGTGGAAAAATGAGAGCAAGATAAATCATTTCAAAATTTTGGCGCATGTTCCACCTTAATTTAACCTATGCTGAGTACAACTCAGCTGGAACACCAAACTGATTTGATCCAGGCAGGAAATAGTAATAACAAAGTATGATAGGGTTTGAGGGTCTCACCTGGACACAGGCTCCTTCCCTCCTGACAAACCTTAATATCTGTCAGATACTCTAGCTGAGCACTTTATGCATTTTAACCTTCTTTTAGTAAAGACATGCTTTTGCTGATTGTGGGTATCCTTTGGGCCATTTCCATGCTGAAAAGATAAGCATTTGTCGGATTTTCAGCAGAAGCCGACAAAAGCTGACAGGACTGACTGATATTTGAATTTGTTTAAACGCCCATTTCCAGCTGAAGAAAAAACAGTCCCCAAGCATGATGCCTCTTCCACCATGCTTCAGTCTGGGTATGACAATAACTGTCTCGCTAAACTCTGTCCCATAGTACATATAATGTCTTGGAGTCCTTTTGACTCTGCAGAGGGATTTGATGTGAGATTTGATGAAGACAACTTCATTAAAAGCCAACTTGGACCGTTATACTTTATTTATTTATAAATATAAACTTGTGATGTCAGCTTTTTTAAACTCTGTAAAAGAAAGGGACACAATCACACTTTTTGTTTTGGGGTGTGTGTGTGTGCGTGTGCGTGAGCTCACTGAGGGAACCGACTCACAGCTACAGTAATTAGACATGATTGTGACTAAACCCAGAGCAAATCTGTAGGAGATAAAGATACAGAAGATTTGTACAGGGATCGTGAAGACACAGTGATGATAAGGAGGAGGAGGAGTAGCAGTGGGCAGTTATGAGGAGGAGGAGGAGAAGAAGGAGGAGGAGAAGAAGGAGGAGGAGGAGGAGGAGGAGGAAATCCACATGGGAAGGAGCAGCCCGCGGCTCCGCTGCAGTGAGACACAGAGACCGGAGGAGAGGACGAGGAGCCTCATTTCTGCCCGGAGATGAAAAAGTCTTTAATCACACACTGAGCTGTGGGACTTCATTTCGGTGCCGGCATGTATTTTGGTATGTATACGCAGCATTAAGCTTTTACTCTCAGGGATGGGTGGGAGGGAGGGGGGGTTGTTATTTTTTAATTTTTTATGTTTATGAAATCACAGCAGACTCACTTGTTGCATGCATCTTTAGATCTGCTGTCAGTTATCTGCAGAAATACTCAATCAGATGTGGTGCTCATCATTTACAAATGTCAGTTCGGTTTTTATGTTCCACTTTAAGTGCAACACGCAGAAATTTACGACGCAACAGTAGAAATTGGTAGGAAGAAATGTAATTCAGAAAACATAGAGCCACAACGTTCTTGTTAATGTCCTCAGCAGGATTTTACAAGTTGGTTGAATCGTGACAAAACGTGTGGAAATCTATAAACTAACATTTTTTTTATTCTTATTTTTTGGTTGGCTCATTCTGAATGAACATAATGAGCGTGTGATCTGGATTCTGTCGTCTCCTGTCCATGTTTGTGCATTTCACAACCTCGTTTCTACTCTGTAAAGTAAAATCCCCGAGCACACACAATGCTACATGCATACACATGCGCGCCGTCAGCCAAAGGCAATCAGAGTAATGGCAGAGCGGATGGGTGTGTTGGCTGATTTTGATGATGATGATGATGACGATGATTAGACTTGCACCCTGGTCCTGATTCAAGCTGCAATCAAGCTGGGAGAACATGTAAACTGGAGGCTGGACAATCAGGAACACAAACAGGACGCTTATCACGCTGGACCCTCTGGACTGGTTCTGTGTGTGTGTGTGTGTGTGTGTGTGTGTGTGTGTATCTACAAATCTTCTGAGATTTTCAACAAATACTTTGTTTGATGATAGGGTTGGTTATCTAACTACTTGCCTGTGCCAGAGAATTATTTTGATAAGACTTTAATAACTATGGCTTTGAATAAAAAAAAAGAAAAAAAAAGAGAGAAGAAATGACTGAATGTACTCTAATGGAAGAAATGACAAACCTGTTCCAAAATAGTCGGTGTTGAATTAAAATGTACTCTGCTGAGTATAAGCTATAAATCAGTGACATTTCTTGGATGAACCTTACCTTTGGTGAGCTCCTCCCTCTGCATCTCATGCCCAGATTTTTGTTGCTGCAAATAAAATAATGCTTTCACGGTTCAGACCCGTGTCTTTAAAGAATTGGTAATCAGTGTGGAATAATCCGCGTCGGGTTTTACCCATATGTATGTTGTCATTTTCATGCACGATGCAACCTAGGGTGATTTTAAAGCCAATAAAAACCAGATAATAACATATTTCTTTGTGTGTGTGTGTGTGTGTGTGTGTGTGTGTCTGTGTTTGCAGATTGAATGAAGGTTACATAAATCACACTAATACCTTGTCACACTGTTGTGCATCTGCTTTTAGTTTTAACTGTGTAGGACAACGTGACACCAGAGGAAAAAATGTTTCAGTACAGCCTTACCCAAATTTAACCTGACATCTCAAGACTCATGGGATGAAAAGCTTTGGATAGTACGTCTCTACTTCCTAGAGGAAACTCATGTAAAATGTCAGTTTCATTCCCAGAGGGTTGGCTGATATGAACATAAATATACAAATAAGTACCACAAAATGTCAAAGCAAAAGTAACGTACCTAATTCTGATTCCCCAGAAAAGTGAGAACCTTTGATACCGGTAGACATGCACTATTCAGAACAGGACGGACATGCTTTCAAGACCTGACAGACAAAATCCCATCTTATTTCTTTGCTTTGCATTTTTAGCTACGTAGCAGGTTTTCAATATCACAGCATGCAGGGCTAGGTAGGAAACAACCCAGTTAAAGTCGAACCAATGGTCAAGACTTAATATGATGCCAAATTAAGCATTAATTTGGCATCAAATATGACAAAACGCATCAGTCTGTACATCTTAAATATTAAAAGCAAATTAAAACCAGATGAGGCAGGGACTAAAACTAAACTTTACACAAATAAAAACAGGACGATTCAGTTTTAGGTACGTTAGCCATCCTTCAAAACATGTTTGTTAAATTTGGTTTAGTTTAGGGGGACTGCCCAGACACAGCCGCACCTTTTCTTGATAATGTAGGAATCTGCAAATTGCAGCTGTAGCATTTAGCTGTTCAGAGCCTCCTTTGTGTGTCCCAGTAATTCTTACCAGATACGGCAAAACTGAGCTCCGTTTTTTAAATGTAAAGGTGACAAAAAAGGACTGCTGTCATGCGACATTGTTTTATCATTAAATGTGTAAATATTATTTTCATATTCAGTTGTTTACTTTTTAGTTTGTATTACTTTTAAAGGATTTCGTCCATACCCTGCTAAGCTGCACCTTAATAATGTTGCGATAACGAAAATCAAGGTATCTTATTTGATCTATTATCTCACATGATGTGACCAGAAGATATATATTCCTTGTTCTAAGACCTCAACGCCGTAAAGAAACTTCGGTCACTAAAAACTACTTTTACAAAAGTAATAAGACTTTAGATATAAACTGCCTTGGAGGACTGCGTAGGTAGAGCAAATATGGTTTTGCGGATTGTGCATAAATGGACAAAAACACTAAAACGTAAAGCTTAAAGTTCAGCCTTTTCAAGCCCATCTGCCCGTCTCTTTTCTCTTCCCACTTAGCTCTCTCCGTTGTCTTCATTTAAAACGGATCACTTAATCCTTACTGCTTCCCTTCTGTGTCTCAGGTAATGTGTGCCACAGTCCCCTGCCGTCGCTGGCTCGTCCCACGCTGGGCAGGACCCAGCCCTCCCCCGACCCCAAGGCCCTCCTCCCCTTCCATCTGCTGCCTGGATTCACCGACGTGAGTACTGTTACGAGAATAAAATCATTATCTTCTGGCTCGTTATATTCTCTTGTGCTCCCGGATTCAATGATTCCATGCGTGGAAACAAAAGCCACACAGAGATGACAGTCAGCGCTCCCCAGCATACATTTTCAGAGTTTATTCTAACATTTAAAAGTATAAAGTCACATTGACAACACAGACACTTCAAACACATTAAAACAGACATTCATTTACCTGAGACAAACGGAAAGAGGAAGAAGGAAAGAAAGAAAGAAAAGCAAAGACGTCCAAAGACATCTTTGGAGAATTGGAAGAGCAAATCTGATTTGTTACTTCTGTGTAGGAAGTTTTATAGTAAAAGGCGTATTCTTATCTTTAATTTATTCAAATCAAGCGTATCTTTGCTCCTCCAACCAGGAGCTATCTCTGACCCTCTCTCTAAAGCTAGGAACTCCTGCTGTTTTACGGCTTTTCACAGATGAGTGTGAAAAGCTACAACTTCTCCTGTATTGTTTTCCAACACAGATAAATGGCAGTTCAAACGATCCTAGCAAACCATCTGCTGGAACTACAGGTAAAATAAAGGTCACCAGGCCAGAATAAGTTACTGATTTTTAAAACTACAGTTAGGCTATTTCAATCAAGACATGTTAAGTTTTAAAACTAGCATACTTTAAATTTATTTTCTTAACAGTACCGTCAGTCACTGTTGGGTGGTGGGACCGGGCTGTCACCGAATCCATTCCCCCCCCCCCATCACCGTCTAACCAATTTTGTTTTTCCATTTAGCTTCCACCGNTTTTGACTTGGAATAAATTATTTAAATGTTTGTGTTTCCATGTTGGAATTATTTACACGTTCCTGCCATAAAACAAAGATGGTGCCTCAACTAATTTAAGATTGCAGTTGCTGACTCTTGTGTCGCTGGATACCAGCGGACTAAAAAGAAATGTGTTTAGTTTAGGCGAAAAGTGTGGAAAAATGTGTATTATTTTTTTGTTTGAAGAGCTCTGGTGACGTCTGTGTTGGTCAAAAGAAACTCAAAATGTGTCTTAGATGAAAGCCAAGTAGACCCCTTTAAGATGATACCAAATACTACATCATAGGGCTTTGACAAATATCTAAACCAGACTCCAAAAAGAGAATTCATCTGAAGGGGATGTTAACTTCATGAACTGATAACTATGAATAACCACTTTAGAAGTACTATCATGCCAAAATATCATCAAGATCTTTTAAAAAATTATGGCTAAGTTTTACCACCCTGACATGGGCCAAATTGTGAAGTGTTGGTCTCTGGCTCACAGATGTGCTAACTGATGGTTAGCAGCAGGATCACACCTCAGCCGCACCTCAGATCATCTGCTAAGCCTGCTTACAGCCAACTTAGCCGTCAACACTTTGCCCTGTGCTCCACCCTTTCTCATCCATTGATCTGTACCACATCCCTGCTGTTTGTAAATCTCTTGCTCCATCCACCACTTGGAAACGGTGATGGACGCTGCTTAAACTCTTAAATCATAAGGCAGAAAAATTGCACCTGACCTGGAGGTGTCGGTCCAGCTGAGGTGACTCAGGAAAATAGAATTAGAACTATACTTTTTTTTTTTCCTCGTGTTTCATGCTTACACAAATTAAACTAAAATTAAACCGTTTTATTCTAAGGGATCACTACTAAACTTGACAGAAGCTGTTTAGGATTTGAAGGTGTTGTGTCGCCTTGCAGCCTGCAGGTGGCGGTACCGACATAACCTTTGCTCGATGCCAGACAAGAAGAAAATGAAAAGCTCAACTTTATTTATTTCCCTCAGTGCATCTCATTTAGCTAATTGCTTGCTAAGCTCTCCTTAGTGATCACCTTGTTACTTTTTTGGCTTTAACATCTTTCTGTTTCCTCCAACTTCCTCAAACTTTGTTCGGGAAACACAATGTCTGACTGTTTCCCCCCACCCCTCAAAATATCAGATCCATTCATGTACAGTATGCTTTGATGTATTATATATGTGTGTGTGGTGTTTTTTATACATCTGCACACTCAGGATGTGACCACGCAGGCTCATATGGCACAACTGAGAGAATATAAATCTGAAGCAGCAGTGTTTAATGACATTCTGGACAGTTAGAGCCCCTATCTCTGGCTCACAGATGTTCGCATGAAGCTTTACTGTGGTATGAGTGTGTCTGCATGCGTTTGAGGGAGAATCCTCTGATGGTTTTGTCACAGTGAAATGACCGCAAATGCACAGTTTTTATTAATTCTTTCTAATGAAAATATGATTAAAAAAAAAGGGTCTGCTGAAGGCAGTAAATGTTTAATTATGTTCTGTGAAGGAAGATTTTTTTTTTTTTTTATGGCCTTGGAGGGAAGAGACATCTGGAGTAATAATCCGTGCAGGTTGAGAGTGTGGTCATGGAATCTGTAAATCTTTGTCTTTGCAAGCCTATGGGTTGGAGATGCGTTTTACAAAAGAAAGGTTGATTTTTCTTAGCGTTTCTCAGGTTAATGCAAATTGGTCCTGATGTGTAGATCAGGCATTTTTGACTTTGCTTCAAAGCCAATCAGCTCACAGAGGTTGGAAAGATTTGGGTTCTGCGTGTAAGCGTGACAGCTGCTATACCTCCATGCTGTTAGACATGTGTAGCTTGTAAAAAGTGAATGTTAGACTGGGACTCAAATGTCAGAGTTCTGTCACCTCTGACCCCGAGGCGGATCTGTTTATCTACCGTTTAAAATTCCTCTGCCTCCCAGCGCTTGGTTTCTAAGGGGGGATTACAGACTTATCTTTCAAGAATTTACAGCTGCAGTGCCAGATCCGCAGGGGTTCAATTGTGATATTTCTATTTTCTGGGAAATTTGACCCTGTGGAAAAAGGATCCTTTAACGCTGCCGCTTTCCGAATTAGCTGCTCTTCTTGGTTTCACTGAGCTCAGCTTTTGTTGTTTATTTCTACTTCCTGTGTTTGTTTGTGACCAAATGTCCTTACAAGAGATCATTATCACAAAAGTATTTACAACTCTTCCACTTTCTTCACATTTTGACGTATTACATCCACAAAATTTAGTGTGTATTTCATGCTGGAGACCAACACACAAAATATTTCATAATTGTGAAGTGGAGGGAAATGTATGCATGGTTTTCAAACGTTTTTGCAGATCATAATCTGAAAAGTGTGGCCTGTGTTTCTGTTCATCCAGATTTCTACACGTAGAGATTGAAATTCTTGCACATTTTCTTTTGTAAAATAACCCAACCTGTTCCAGATCAGATGGAGAGCATCTGTGAAGATCCATTTTGGCTGACATTTGGATATGCTTTGATCTAAATCATTACATTGCAGGTCTGACTTTCAGTATCTGGATTCATTTTTATGTCTTATAACCAGACGTCTTTAGCTTTCTTCAAGCTGAAGAAAAGTGAACTAATAAACGACTGTCGTAAGAGAAGTAATGATGAGCTGATGAGAATATTTTAAAGAAAACAATGGGAACGCATTTCGAAACATGCTAAAATATTCAGTGTGACTTAAAAGCAGCTAAAAAAAGAGCAGCATTTCACAAATGTGCATCATCCACCCCAAACACCAGGAACATGACCTCTTAAACGTCCAGATGGGATGGAATGAGACTAGTCTGGCCGTCCTTGTGTTCAAACCAGACGTTGGGCAAGTTTAGCCCAGAGATGTGGCAAACAAACTAATCAGTTGAAAATGTTAAATTTCCCTGTAATTGCTGAGAGGCCAGGCAGCTGCGGCTGTGAATTACTACAATCTGTAGTGATTACCAAAACTGCACAGAACACCTGCACGCTAGCCAAGCACAGAGTGCTGCTTTTCTCCTCAACCGAGAGGTCACTGTCTCACTCAGACAGATACGCTTAAGGATCAAGTAGAAACTGACAGGTGTAGCTTGCAACACTGCGTCCAACTGTCTCAAGGCTCCAACTATAATCACAAACACAGGCAGGAAACCAAAGTCCAAGCACCGGCGCACAACAGCCGCTGTCCTCCTTCGTCTGTCAGTGCATGTCAGCTAAACACTGCTGATTTTTCAAATTTCCACATCAGCTCACAACATCACAGACATAGAGCCAAAGTCATTGCTCGCCAATCGCCATGGTGATGTTGTTATGGTGACTAATCAAAGAAGAGGTGAGCTGTGTGTTCAGATTGTAACACTGCCCCCCCCAAAAAAAATAAAAAATAACACGCAAAGCAGCGACGGAAACAGCAAACAAGCAGACAGGCTGATTTAACACAAGTCGGAGGCTGAGGATGAAACGTTGAGTGAGTGTTTATCGCTCTTGCATGAAAACTGAAAGCTGTTTAGTCTCAGCTCTCAAGCTTGTTTTAACATTAAAATGTGCTCAAACCAGTTTTCATAACGGTTTGTTTGTACATTTGTCTGCCATCTTGTGTTCAGCTGAATCACCCCGCTCCTCACAGCATACATCCACACTCAAGTTAATTAACTCCTTTTGAAATCGCCTTGTTTCGTATCAGGGCCTGCTGTGCTCTGCTTTTCACGTTCGCAGCCCTGCGGCTGTCACACAGCTCTGAAACAAGTTTCAATCAGACGTGTTGCTGGTGAGTCACAGATGCGACAGACTCGGTCTTTGTCCGTTTTGCGTAACGTCGCTTGTAATCTGCGACAGCCACGGAGGTTACCTGTGAGTGTCTGATGCAACATGTGTAAAACAATGGACGGAAGCGTTATTTGAGGAATTCTTTTACATGAAGCCCCGAGACCAGAAAAAAATTACACTTTGGTGCTAATTTTTTCTACCCCATGTCAATTGTGGTGGCTGAAGGACGCAACTTAACTCAAGTTCTTAACATCAGCATCGAAGAATAGATGCAGAGATAAACTACCGAAGGGTAGTTTATAATTATTATTATTATCTCCATTTCTTCCCACTGATGAATAGCTGAGTGTAGCACAGCTAGATATGACAGGAAGTTGGAAAAGATGGATTTTCTTTTGCCCCTCATTTTTTTTGTATTTTCACTATACAGTAACCATTTGAGCAGATGTTGTTTGATTAACTTATGAAAACATCATACAAAAATGGCATTGAAACAATTTCACATATCTTTTTACACTTTCCTATGACTGTTGCTGTTTCTCTGTGCAATAAAACATGTAAAGTAAGAGGTACATATGCATCTTTTGGGCTGTAATCATCAGCTTTTCCATTAATGTCGACAGTAATTGTTTCTATTATATATGAAATATTAATTCGATTTTTTTTTGGTCTTGTTTAGCTGCTGTATAACTTTAAGCTTCCCCCTTTCCCTAATTCATACCTCTGTGTGGCATCCAGCAGTTGCATTTCTTTCCAAATTACTTTCATTTTGTAGATATAAACCAAACGTTTTCTATGCGCAAACCCATTCAGTATCAGTTTATTTCTCCTGGTAGTTAAACATTTTACGAAAAAATGGTGATCAGTATCAAAAAGAATGGCCACATGTCATGAGTAGCAACATTTAAGTGACTGGGCTGGTCATTTAGTTCCTTTTCCAGTTTGTTTGGATTGTTTCATGCCTTTCTTTGTGGGGTTCAAAATGGATTCTCCTGTGACGTGACGTTTCTGCCTGGACCACCACATGCATCGGCTCTTACCCACCAGGGCAATGTTACAGATCCACTTTGACAACCAGTGATTGAAAGTAATGTTCTTATAGTCTGATGACAGGAAGAGGTGGTTATGTAATGTTAATAAATGATAACCACCTGCAAGTGTTTACTTCTGATCGTGAGCTTCCTTGTTTTATGAGAGTCAGCCGGCCCAAAAGGAGACCCGAACCACAATAAATGGAACTAAAGGACAATGCAAAGTTTCCAGGAAATTATGTACCGCAAATCAGTCAACATATGTGTGACGTTTTCGTAATTTCTTGTCTACTTGCCTCCACAATTCATAAAATCGGAACACTCTGATACTTGACTGCAAAGGAAACTAAACAGATATGCATAAATCTGAAACAGAATGAAATGGGAGCAGGATGGGATGAACTGGCAACAGACTGGAACAAAGCAAGAGTGTGACTGGGAGAACTGACATGGTTCTGATCATGACTTGGACCGTTTCAGTGATGCTGTGTTTCTCATGGGCCTAGAAACTCTCTGAACTGCTGCTCCTTTCGTATTTGCTACGTCTGTGTCCATGACTCCTTTCTTTATGTCTTCTGGTTGTTGCTGTGTTTTGACCTTCACTGTAGACGATATTTTCGCTATTTTCTGAGCAGAGTTCATCACCAGCCGTATGGACTTCCGTTGGGAATCATAAACTTGCACCCCAGAGCTCCTAAATGAATGTCTCGTAAGGCCAAAACCTGCAAGAGAAACTTTTCATCTCCTCCTTCATGAGAAGGCGGGGACGGGCAGTAATACCCCACGCCATCCATGCAGTGCTCTGTTTTTTGTCAAAAGAAGCACAAAGGCGCCTGGTAATACATTAAGAGAAAAAAAAAATAGGTGCGTTATGCACTTTATGAGCAAATATTTCCAAGTCTGTCTAATACCCCTCTACTTTTGTTCCATGCAGTTCACAGAGGAGGTGCAGACCAGACAAAATGCCTTTGTCTAGGTACAAAGATGCCACATTTGCAGAAGACGTTGTTGTTTCACTGATGTGAACTCACTGAGAGGGAGCATGTATGCGTGTTCGTGTGTGTGTGTGTGTGTGTGTGTTTGGGAAAATAGCAGGTGTTACACTGACAGCCTTAGTGAGATAAGTCTCCTTGGAGTTTGGTATTGTGGGAAAACACATGTTGCTGTCGACATTCTTGTGAGGGTTTTAGGACCAGAGGTTTAACTGAGGCCATGTTGCCAAAAAAGAAATTGCATGTGGACTTTTTCAGTGTGTACAAGTCCAGATGAGTTTCTGAAGCCATTACTGCATGCATCCTGTCCAGTTTCCTCTGTATGCTGCGAATGCCACAGGATGAATCTAAAAATACCACGGGCCCAAGAGGAAAAGAAGTGAAGATGGGAAAATCATTTTCACAAGAGCAAGAAGAAGAAAAAAAAAAAAAACAGTAATCTGGAAGCAAGGGCTGCAAACTCTCAGTGCCACAGACTCATTTGTTTTTAAAAGTATTCCTCTGACAAAGTCAAACAGATTTAATTCTGTGAGGAGGATTGTTGCACTGTTGCATCACCTCATGTGAAAATAGGATGTGATTGTCCAAGAAAACCAAAAGACACTGGAAGTGGTCGGTGGGGAAGTGGAGCTGAGATAAAAATAATAAAAAAAAACATCCTGTTTTTAATGATGGTATAAACTTTCTCTGTTTCAATTTCAATAACAACAATAAAAAGACACAAAAAAAGGCTAAAGGTAAATGTTTTTATTATGTCCTCCCATCCTCAATTTCTACCTTATTTATTCATTCATCACTAATTTGAATTTTACATTTAATTATTTTCATTTAGTTGTTTCATATTTTGAACATTTCCGACGGAAGGCTGCTGTACGACCCTGAGAAGGACAAAAGGTTCAGTCTCAAGTTGTTGGTCAGTATTAATCTGATTTTCCATCTAAAATGAAACTCTTTACAAATATTTTTTCATCTACTTCACAGCATGCCTTAGATCATTTTTGATGGCCGCTCGCTCTTTTTATGCTGGGGCCCCTTTCAAAATGAAGACAAGAAACCTGATGTTGGACCCAGTCAATCTAGGAAACCTGCAGCGTCAAAACGGCGCCTAGCACAGCCCGACTGAAACGGACGGTGGAAAAATGAGAGCAAGATAAATCATTTCAAAATTTTGGCGCATGTTCCACCTTAATTTAACCTATGCTGAGTACAACTCAGCTGGAACACCAAACTGATTTGATCCAGGCAGGAAATAGTAATAACAAAGTATGATAGGGTTTGAGGGTCTCACCTGGACACAGGCTCCTTCCCTCCTGACAAACCTTAATATCTGTCAGATACTCTAGCTGAGCACTTTATGCATTTTAACCTTCTTTTAGTAAAGACATGCTTTTGCTGATTGTGGGTATCCTTTGGGCCATTTCCATGCTGAAAAGATAAGCATTTGTCGGATTTTCAGCAGAAGCCGACAAAAGCTGACAGGACTGACTGATATTTGAATTTGTTTAAACGCCCATTTCCAGCTGAAGAAAAAACAGTCCCCAAGCATGATGCCTCTTCCACCATGCTTCAGTCTGGGTATGACAATAACTGTCTCGCTAAACTCTGTCCCATAGTACATATAATGTCTTGGAGTCCTTTTGACTCTGCAGAGGGATTTGATGTGAGATTTGATGAAGACAACTTCATTAAAAGCCAACTTGGACCGTTATACTTTATTTATTTATAAATATAAACTTGTGATGTCAGCTTTTTTAAACTCTGTAAAAGAAAGGGACACAATCACACTTTTTGTTTTGGGGTGTGTGTGTGTGCGTGTGCGTGAGCTCACTGAGGGAACCGACTCACAGCTACAGTAATTAGACATGATTGTGACTAAACCCAGAGCAAATCTGTAGGAGATAAAGATACAGAAGATTTGTACAGGGATCGTGAAGACACAGTGATGATAAGGAGGAGGAGGAGTAGCAGTGGGCAGTTATGAGGAGGAGGAGGAGAAGAAGGAGGAGGAGAAGAAGGAGGAGGAGGAGGAGGAGGAGGAAATCCACATGGGAAGGAGCAGCCCGCGGCTCCGCTGCAGTGAGACACAGAGACCGGAGGAGAGGACGAGGAGCCTCATTTCTGCCCGGAGATGAAAAAGTCTTTAATCACACACTGAGCTGTGGGACTTCATTTCGGTGCCGGCATGTATTTTGGTATGTATACGCAGCATTAAGCTTTTACTCTCAGGGATGGGTGGGAGGGAGGGGGGGTTGTTATTTTTTAATTTTTTATGTTTATGAAATCACAGCAGACTCACTTGTTGCATGCATCTTTAGATCTGCTGTCAGTTATCTGCAGAAATACTCAATCAGATGTGGTGCTCATCATTTACAAATGTCAGTTCGGTTTTTATGTTCCACTTTAAGTGCAACACGCAGAAATTTACGACGCAACAGTAGAAATTGGTAGGAAGAAATGTAATTCAGAAAACATAGAGCCACAACGTTCTTGTTAATGTCCTCAGCAGGATTTTACAAGTTGGTTGAATCGTGACAAAACGTGTGGAAATCTATAAACTAACATTTTTTTTATTCTTATTTTTTGGTTGGCTCATTCTGAATGAACATAATGAGCGTGTGATCTGGATTCTGTCGTCTCCTGTCCATGTTTGTGCATTTCACAACCTCGTTTCTACTCTGTAAAGTAAAATCCCCGAGCACACACAATGCTACATGCATACACATGCGCGCCGTCAGCCAAAGGCAATCAGAGTAATGGCAGAGCGGATGGGTGTGTTGGCTGATTTTGATGATGATGATGATGACGATGATTAGACTTGCACCCTGGTCCTGATTCAAGCTGCAATCAAGCTGGGAGAACATGTAAACTGGAGGCTGGACAATCAGGAACACAAACAGGACGCTTATCACGCTGGACCCTCTGGACTGGTTCTGTGTGTGTGTGTGTGTGTGTGTGTGTGTGTGTGTATCTACAAATCTTCTGAGATTTTCAACAAATACTTTGTTTGATGATAGGGTTGGTTATCTAACTACTTGCCTGTGCCAGAGAATTATTTTGATAAGACTTTAATAACTATGGCTTTGAATAAAAAAAAAGAAAAAAAAAGAGAGAAGAAATGACTGAATGTACTCTAATGGAAGAAATGACAAACCTGTTCCAAAATAGTCGGTGTTGAATTAAAATGTACTCTGCTGAGTATAAGCTATAAATCAGTGACATTTCTTGGATGAACCTTACCTTTGGTGAGCTCCTCCCTCTGCATCTCATGCCCAGATTTTTGTTGCTGCAAATAAAATAATGCTTTCACGGTTCAGACCCGTGTCTTTAAAGAATTGGTAATCAGTGTGGAATAATCCGCGTCGGGTTTTACCCATATGTATGTTGTCATTTTCATGCACGATGCAACCTAGGGTGATTTTAAAGCCAATAAAAACCAGATAATAACATATTTCTTTGTGTGTGTGTGTGTGTGTGTGTGTGTGTGTCTGTGTTTGCAGATTGAATGAAGGTTACATAAATCACACTAATACCTTGTCACACTGTTGTGCATCTGCTTTTAGTTTTAACTGTGTAGGACAACGTGACACCAGAGGAAAAAATGTTTCAGTACAGCCTTACCCAAATTTAACCTGACATCTCAAGACTCATGGGATGAAAAGCTTTGGATAGTACGTCTCTACTTCCTAGAGGAAACTCATGTAAAATGTCAGTTTCATTCCCAGAGGGTTGGCTGATATGAACATAAATATACAAATAAGTACCACAAAATGTCAAAGCAAAAGTAACGTACCTAATTCTGATTCCCCAGAAAAGTGAGAACCTTTGATACCGGTAGACATGCACTATTCAGAACAGGACGGACATGCTTTCAAGACCTGACAGACAAAATCCCATCTTATTTCTTTGCTTTGCATTTTTAGCTACGTAGCAGGTTTTCAATATCACAGCATGCAGGGCTAGGTAGGAAACAACCCAGTTAAAGTCGAACCAATGGTCAAGACTTAATATGATGCCAAATTAAGCATTAATTTGGCATCAAATATGACAAAACGCATCAGTCTGTACATCTTAAATATTAAAAGCAAATTAAAACCAGATGAGGCAGGGACTAAAACTAAACTTTACACAAATAAAAACAGGACGATTCAGTTTTAGGTACGTTAGCCATCCTTCAAAACATGTTTGTTAAATTTGGTTTAGTTTAGGGGGACTGCCCAGACACAGCCGCACCTTTTCTTGATAATGTAGGAATCTGCAAATTGCAGCTGTAGCATTTAGCTGTTCAGAGCCTCCTTTGTGTGTCCCAGTAATTCTTACCAGATATGGCAAAACTGAGCTCCGTTTTTTAAATGTAAAGGTGACAAAAAAGGACTGCTGTCATGCGACATTGTTTTATCATTAAACGTGTAAATATTATTTTCATATTCAGTTGTTTACTTTTTAGTTTGTATTACTTTTAAAGGATTTCGTCCATACCCTGCTAAGCTGCACCTTAATAATGTTGCGATAACGAAAATCAAGGTATCTTATTTGATCTATTATCTCACATGATGTGACCAGAAGATATATATTCCTTGTTCTAAGACCTCAACGCCGTAAAGAAACTTCGGTCACTAAAAACTACTTTTACAAAAGTAATAAGACTTTAGATATAAACTGCCTTGGAGGACTGCGTAGGTAGAGCAAATATGGTTTTGCGGATTGTGCATAAATGGACAAAAACACTAAAACGTAAAGCTTAAAGTTCAGCCTTTTCAAGTCCATCTGCCCGTCTCTTTTCTCTTCCCACTTAGCTCTCTCCGTTATCTTCATTTAAAATGGATCACTTAATCCTTGCTGCTTCCCTTCTGTGTCTCAGGTAATGTGTGCCACAGTCCCCTGCCGTCGCTGGCTCGTCCCACGCTGGGCAGGACCCAGCCCTCCCCCGACCCCAAGGCCCTCCTCCCCTTCCATCTGCTGCCTGGATTCACCGACGTGAGTACTGTTACGAGAATAAAATCATTATCTTCTGGCTCGTTATATTCTCTTGTGCTCCCGGATTCAATGATTCCATGCGTGGAAACAAAAGCCACACAGAGATGACAGTCAGCGCTCCCCAGCATACATTTTCAGAGTTTATTCTAACATTTAAAAGTATAAAATCACATTGACAACACAGACACTTCAAACACATTAAAACAGACATTCATTTACCTGAGACAAACGGAAAGAGGAAGAAGGAAAGAAAGAAAGAAAAGCAAAGACGTCCAAAGACATCTTTGGAGAATTGGAAGAGCAAATCTGATTTGTTACTTCTGTGTAGGAAGTTTTATAGTAAAAGGCGTATTCTTATCTTTAATTTATTCAAATCAAGCGTATCTTTGCTCCTCCAACCAGGAGCTATCTCTGACCCTCTCTCTAAAGCTAGGAACTCCTGCTGTTTTACGGCTTTTCACAGATGAGTGTGAAAAGCTACAACTTCTCCTGTATTGTTTTCCAACACAGATAAATGGCAGTTCAAACGATCCTAGCAAACCATCTGCTGGAACTACAGGTAAAATAAAGGTCACCAGGCCAGAATAAGTTACTGATTTTTAAAACTACAGTTAGGCTATTTCAATCAAGACATGTTAAGTTTTAAAACTAGCATCCTTTAAATTTATTTTCTTAACAGTACCGTCAGTCACTGTTGGGTGGTGGGACCGGGCTGTCACCGAATCCATCCCCTCGCCCCCATCACCTCCATCGAACCGGTTTTGATTTTCCATTTAGCTTCCACCGGCAGAGTGAGAGTCGAAGGCTTAGTTTGTCTGCGTGGAGGTAAATGTTTAATATAAGCGCGCTGCCTACACCTTTCCAAATATATCACCTGTGATGCGGAGAGCGGTGACATTTCCACACAACCTGGGGGGCGTCAGGAGCTGCTTCCTTGGTATTCCTCATGCAGAGCGTTTCTCCAAGCTGTCTGCCTCTGTGTTTGTGAAGGGTGAAGGTGGAGGAAACTAATGCGGACCCGGTCCGGGCTCGGAGGAGAGGGGACCGTGTTTCATATCTTAATGTAATCCTGCCTGCTTAAAATATCCATGAAATCCAGTTTTTTTTTGTTTTTTTTTGGAAATAGAGTGGATGAAAACGTTTGCATTAAACCAGATTCTATACGTCTGTCGTATTCCCAGCATTTGACGCAGTGGTTTTCACAGACACAGTAACGCATGTAGGTTTGTGTATTTTCCAAGCTGTCAGCATGCAGTGAGATATATTCATTTTGCACCTGCTTAGGCGAACACTGTATATCTGCTTTAACTATATTCTGGAAAAGCCAATCTGCCTGGAAATAAGGTATTTGTTCAGGTCTAAGCCCGTTTCCGCTCTCTTACCTTCTCCTTGATCTCTTTTACTCTTGGAAGCAAATACATTTTGCACTTTGCCTCTTCAAGCCTCCTGTCTCATTCTCAGTCCCCTCACCTTCAGACATTTCACCTCCCTCCTTCTTCCTCCTTTAGTTTAGATATTTTTTCCCCTTTTTTCTACTTTAGTATGATAAATTGGAATGAAGATAAGTTTTTTCAATGTTTTAATACCAGACTGACCAGTGATGCAGCGTACAAATATTTTTCTTTCTTAAAAATACACCTGTTGATTTTTTTTGTTGTTGTTGTTGAACTCCATCTGACCTTTCATTTGATTTCACCCCCCGCTCTTCTCCGAGGCTGCAGATTTGGGTACAAACACATCAGTCATTGCAAGTCTTTCATTTTGGTTTCTAGCTGTAAACTTAACTGGAACTTATTGTTTTTTTTTTCTTTCTTTCTTTTTACAGTTGTGTCTCTGTAGGTATTTTCAATTTCTACGACTGAAATTGAGAAATTTCTAAAATGTGTGAAAGAAAAAGCATCAAAAATGCAAACCTTCATTTGGTTTCAACTCAAAAATTAAAAATAAAAAAGGAAAAAAAAAAAAGAGTTGAGCTGCATATTTAAACACACGAGAGCCTGAACTGGGGAAGTTGATTAGTGATTTAGCACAATCAGCAGAAATCGTCAACTTTCTTCTACTAAAAGAGGAAACACAGAGAGTTAAACGTACTGTAAAAGAAAACTGAACATAAATTTTATATTCTCAAGCAGCTGCAGTCACTTCTGACTGTTTGCTCCATGCTGTAGTGACCCATGACATGAACTGTGCTGTGTCTCTGTCTCTCATCTCTGGGTTATTGCTTCCCTTTAATCCAAGAATGCCATTGTTTCATAATCTGGAGCCAAAAAAGTGTTTCCAACTGAAAGTCTTGCAATAAGTCTCCTTCACACTGGTTTACTTCCCACAAAGTTTATCCCGATGTCCTGCTTAGATGAATTTTGTAGCAAAACTGTTTACTCCATTCTTTCATGTGTGCGCATGTGCATGTGTGTGTGTGTGTGTGTGTGAGTTGGCACAAACCTGACACCCATCCATTCAACATTAGAAACATCTTTTTTTGTCAAGCAAAAGAATCCACCCTTCACATGTCAATCAAGGGAAACAGTGTAATGTTGCTTCCTAAATAAAGATAAATAAAGATAAATAAAGACTTGTATGAATGTGTTTCATCTCCCTTCTGGATTAAAGACACTGAAGGCTAAAGCAGCAAAAGCAGAAGAACGAATGTAGTTTTTCTTGAGTAAATTAAATTAAACTGAGTTGGCGTACTGGTGACCTCAGCCAGGTCGCATTTTTGTACGTCTAAAGCTTTTATTTTCCCTTCAGTGAAGATGTCACGGGCATCAGTCTGCCTTTATTGATGTGGAGGTTTTTCTTTGGTACACATTTGCTTTGAGTGCGTTTGAGCTCCGGGTCGAGCTCTTACATCAGCTTGTGTTTCTATTTTTAATTTTGGCTGGAGCAAAAAATTGATTCCAAGAAAATTAGGATCTAATTCTCTCAAATAAAAGAAGAAAGGAACAACTAATTCATGTCGTTTTGATGTCAGGAGTTCATGCACAGCTGTTGTGGTGATCCACAAAAAACTGTGGACTATTCGTCATCATAAATGTTGGATCCTGATTATGATCCAGCTATTAAAAAAAAAAAAAAAAGTCTGCTTTGTTTCACCCAAACAAATGTTTCAGCCTCAACCTGCTCCCTGGAGCTGAACGCGTCTGACAAGCTGCTGCTGCCGAGTGTCAGCGAGTCTGCAGAAAGACCGAGCTGATTGTAATTGATGCTGTGTGCTGCGTGTGTTGTCTTCATTCTAGGGATTTGGTATTTGCAGGTGATGTGATTTCTGTGTGTGTTTTCATAGGAGGAAATGAGTAAAAAGGGCGAGCTGACTTTGCCACAGGTGCTTGTCGGCTATGAAGAGCATGAAAGGAGTTGAGGGTAGGAGAGCGAGGCCACTGGGATGCAGGAAGGTGACTTTAAACAGATGGAAGCTAAGGGAGAGTTTAGAGGTGAGCAGATGGAGAGGCGGAGTGGGAAACGTGTGATCAGAGGTGAAAGAGAACCGCAGGAGCTCCGACATTCGGTCTCTTCCAGAAACACAAACACCACACCCACAGCTGGTTGAAATGTTTTTAAAGCAACATCCTGGATTCTTGTTGTCTTACTTTGTTTTTTCAGGAGTAACACACACACACACACACACACACACACACACACACACACACACACACACACACACACACACACACACACACAAAAATGTATCTTCAAGTGGGAGAGTGAGAAAACAGTGAGGACAGATACGCATTCGAGTGCCGCCACTGAGAGATTACACATACACACGTTCTGTTTTTCATGTCTGAGCAGGAATTTAGCTAAAATCCCTGCAGCTGTTCTCTGTTCCTGGAGCTAACAGAACAACCAGACTGACCCGTACCAATGTCCAGTTTAAATAAAATCATATTTTCTTTTTCTTTTTAATTAAAGTAGCATAGTTCCACATAGAAACGTTCTAAAAACTATCCGCCCTGGGTGTTGTTATTCAGCAGGGGGGAAAAGCCCCTCGAGAAACGACTGTTTCCAACAAAACCACCTGCTGTAAAATAAATGCAACTTAACTTTTTATCAACTAGTTTCTGTTTGAGAAGTGACTTGACACGGAAAACAATTTCTCTTGGCACTTCTTCAAAATAGGACATACCATTTAAGGCAGATGTTTGTTTGTCAGTGCTGGGAAATGATATTTGCCCCCACAGATGGCTTCTGTCTTTGTAAGTTGGTCATGTTTAAAAATGTCACTATGAAACAAGATAATATCAGAGCCAGAAAATGTGAGAACATATGGAAAAGTAGATGTAAAACAATTGGTCTGAGCCAACCAATATCAGTGTTTCTGATTTGTAGATAACAACTCATTGAGATTTATTGGATTAATCATCCCGAGAAACAACCACTTCACCAATGACATTTCTCATGTATTTTCTGTTTTATTTTTTATTTTATTGGACTTGGGTTTTTTTATGATCATATATCTTAGTGATATTTTTGATTTTATGGATGCGTCAGTAAGCTGGCCTTGTGAAACTGAACCGTTTATACAGTTAATTCATGACTTGACAAGGAGAAAAATGATGTTTTCTTAAGGGAACAGGTCGTTTTGGACAGCTTTTCTCCCTTAAAAATGAAATAGTCATTTGAAAACTGTTTACTTGAGTTATCTTTGTCTGGTGTGCAAAGTTATGCAATGACATTTAACTTTGACAAAAACAGAGGAAATCTGCAAAGTGGTATTTCACAACAATTCCAGCCAGAACCTTGCTACTTGTCTGAACCTGCTCAAGTCTCAAGTCAGAGCTATAAATAAAATGTTTAACAGCTGGGGCAGTAAAATACAAGGCATTAAAAAAAAGAAATGTTTCATTTGGTACAAATAGTACAGAACTTAATTAATTAATTAATTAATTAATTTAAAGTTTCAAACACATATTTGCCATCTCAATAAGTTTGGAACCTGTTCTATAATACTGCTCAAGTTTTTTTCTGCATAATGGTTCATTTTACATCATTTCTGTTGCCGGGTTTTAGAAAAACATTACTTATTTCCAGTAGTGGAAGTAGTGGATCTTGAGATGTTTAGATATTGACAAAAAGCGTAAACGTGAACATTTGAGAGAAAAATTCAAGAGATTTACTTGTGGAGTAAAAGAGCGATGATGAAAGATCTGTGATTTCGTCATTAAGTTATTGATTTTCTGATGTTTGTAAAGCAACACAAATATTTCTGCACAAATATTCCTCCTGTCTTCAAATAATTTCTGACGCTGTTCCTGAAACAGACCTGAACCAGGCACTCCTGCAGGTTTAAAAGGTTGCAATAAAAATAAGCTTGTTCTTTTTTTTTTTTTAATGGCTTACACAAGCTGTGGTCAGCACGGCTTCGTGGAGGTCCAAATGGACTCCAACCAAGTCGTGAAGGAAAACAGTCTCTGGGCATCTTTAGACTATTTTAAATTAAGACCCAGATCTCTGAATATTATGTGGCCGTACTTTGTTTTGAAGCTTTACGAAGTATCTAGAATGGATTTGGCTCATTATGGCTGAACTATTTAGACTTGTTTTGCCATCTTGAGCTACCATAGTCCAGTTCTTTAGATCTATTTGTTGCAATCTGGGCTGATTAGAGAGGTTTTCTTGCAAAACACACTAAACAGAGGGCCATTTTACCCTGCTATCTGTAATGAATTCCTGAAACTAGTGCATCAGGATGTGGACAATTTCTAGGATACAGTGGTTTTCCTCCAATCTCTGTAGGTCATTGTCCCTTGAGAGGAAATTTTGCTACTGGAAAAAATGAGATTCTGTAAGCTTGCTTTTCCTCCTATAGGAGAAACACTACCAATAGCAAAAAGGCTTGTTTTTATTAGTTTGTCATGGCATCCAGACTGTTGTTTCCAACAACAACAGCATAGGAGTGTTCACATTTCCATCCTTGCATGCAGTCCAATGGGCAGAGGACTCTTTAAATGAAGTTGGAGTGTGCAAGTATCTCACGCTGAAGTTGAACTTTGTGATCTTGGTAAAGTGCAAAGAGAGTAATACAGCCAAGAGACTAAGATCTTTGTCTTTTGTAGTGAAACTCTCAAGAACATCAGTGAACAGTAACTTTCAGGACTTCCTGGACTGGATAGAATTCAGGTCTGGACTTTGACTAGGTCATTCTATCACAGAAACATGCTTTGATCTAAACTATTTCATTGTGGCTCTGCCTGAACGGTTGGTATCATTCTCTAGGTGGACTTTCTATTCAAGACTCTCTTGTCTCCTCAGGTTTTCTTCTGTAGCTCTATTCACTATGCTATCAACTTCACTGTTAAAGAAAACATTCCCACAGCATGATTCTGCCACTATTAGGTTTGAAGGTGGGCATGGTCTGTTGACTTTCCGCCACACACGGTGTTTTGCAGGCAAAACCTCAGCCACCTGTTACCATGAACCTATACTCGGTGTGCTAGCTTGGAGCAGACAACATGTAAAGAAATAATTCTTAGTAAGCTGCAGCTACAATTACATTTAAAGATAAAATGCAAACATTTCGTCTCGTAGATCAAAGATGTTGTTTTTTTAGTATATTTTGCTCAGTTGTTACGTTTTTGTTATGTGAAAATACTGACAATTTAGTTTTGCTTCAAAGATCTGAATTAATCTGTAGAGAATAAAGCAGCCAATAAATATTTGCTAATAATATAATTTTACTGCTGCAGTTCATGTCTGAGTTTACTGTCATATTTCAGTTACTTTAGAAATCCAAGCCATGTGCTCAGGTATGTGAGTCACTAAAACTCATTGGCCCCTGCCGTTTTATATTAAGACCAAAACCGAGCTTCTCCACTGCACCGTAAAGGTTATAGAAGGAGGGTTCGGTCTGCATGGCTTAGCTAAAGGCCGTCTCCTTAAATGAAGAGCCCACATACTTCAGTTCATTGAGGCTTTATGCAAAGAAAAGGAGCGAGACCTGAAAACGTGGCTCATGTTCTTCCGAACCAGACAAACCCAGGTGACTAAAAGATGCTCCGTGTTTGGTTTGTTCCAGGTCCAGATGCAGGTGTTCTAGCCTGACAGTCACAGGCTCTGACTTTGTGTATTTGGTGAATTAACATATTCCACCCACATTTATTGGCACCAAAGGGAAAGAGATGGAATTGAATCTTTTATTGCAGTAGCATAGTCTTTTTATGGGGGGAGGGACTTAATTTAATAAATGGTTGATTTTTACTAAATCGTTTATTACACTTTATGCCACCTCTGTTGGTAGTGTTTTTGCAGCCTCTTCTTGCTGGTAGGAGAGTACTTAATCTACTCTAGTTTACATCTCCTTACCACAACATCCATTAAGGTTTATTGATAGGGAGCATAACATGGTTTCCACATATTTGTTGGTTGTTTTAGTCCAGGGCTGCATAGTGTCATGTAGCTCTTGGGTTCAAATTTCAACTGGTTCCGATCTGTAAGCAGTGTGCCTCCAGTCCAACACATTCAGGGGTTAGATTGGTTAATTCTCTAAACCGACTATGCACAGATTGACAGGACAATGGGTGAATGGATGAAAGTTCACTAAAACCCATCAGAGTTTGTTTTACACGCACAAACCCTTTTACACACGCACACATATTTTGAGACTGTTTTCACTTAAACCAACATTTCGGTGATGTCAAGATGCCACCAGTTCTCTAGAAGTGAATCTCTAGATTATCTTTACTTTTTCTACCATCATGCTCAGGATAAACTAACGTACACATCCAGCTTTCTGTGTCACAGTTCCTGTTTTGTTCAGACTTTTAAATTCTTGCTCTGATTGCAAATGTCAGTCGATTATATTTAGTCAATTTTCTTGAAGCCATTTCTTGACTTATGAAGATTAACACAAATCATATCTCTGCCTTACTTGATTCTAAATATAAAATGTTTTAGCTCATGGAAATTCACAGTAGTGTTCATTTTAATTTTTTTTTCCCCAAGTGAATAAATCAATTCAAAGGCTGTATTGGATAAACCTTTCGTGTAAGATTGTGTTCTTGGAATAAATTTATTTTAAGAGTTGTAACATCTTTATCAGGGAAAACTATTCTTATGGGCATTTGGATCAAATCAGGCACATTTGTTGCCAAAGGACAGAAAGCTAAACTTCACAGAGAGCATATTAAAAAGATTTATGTGAACATGCCGATGCTCATTTCTTTTCAGCACACTAAAAAAGGTGAGAACCTGAGAACAGACTGACCTGCTGTAAATCCAATCTTCTCGGTTTATTGACTGCCGAGTTTTAAGCTTGAAGGTGTTGGATGTTGAATAAAATTGCACAATTGCGATGTGCAATTTTGCATACGATGTGTGATGTTACAGATGCTAAATGTGCTAATTATGGACTTTTTTGATTTCACGTTTCCTAAAAGGATCATATAACAGCAAAATTAAAAGCGTTTATATCATCCTTCCTGCAACGTGAGCCAGATTTCAAGCATTTATTATCTGTTGCAGCAGATGGATCATCTCCACAAAGCTCTGATTAGCCCATGCTTTGGGTTAACTTCACCCCTGAAGAGGAAGCCCGGCTCCTGCAGCGTTTGTCGAGTGAGATTCAACTCTGAGGTGGGTGGTGTCTCGAGGGAAACGTTCACTTTAAGCTGTTGCTCCTGTGACGTCTTTTGCTTTTTCACACACACCCCTTTTATGACAGTTGAACGGCTGAAGAGACCTGCCCTTGATTCAAGGCCGTTTGACTGGATCCGGGGAAGTTTAGCTGCCTTATGCAATGTCTGATTGACTGAGGAGCACATCTAGCGTCTGCCTTTCAAAAGAAAGCTTTTGTGGAATTAACCAGACATTTTAGAGGGCTTTTGAGGTCACGGGCTTCAGAATTTCAGGAATTAAGGTATAAAACTTAGAAAGCTGTCACAATCTGACACTGTTTACCTAGAATTTACAACTAAAGCTGATAATAGCAAAGGTTACTGCATATTTGTTGAACAGTCTCAAGAAACCTTTAAAGCTGCAGTATGTAACTTATTGAAAAATGTTTTTTTTTTTTTTTTTTTTTTTACAGTTAAACCTGTCACCTGTCACAGATAATCTGTGAGAAAAACAAGCTCCTCTGCCTACTCTCTAACTAAAGAATATACGGCTCAAAATAAGAAATATACTGCTTGTTAGAAACGACCAGTCAGAACCAGGAGGAAGATCTTAGCGCTGTCGATCATGCTCATGTAGTCAATGCTCACATTCTCCCCCTCGCTCGCTGCTACTCTACAACTTCTCTGAGCCTGCCACGAATGCCCAGCGCATACATGTGTGTGATTGACAACGCTGACCTTCCTCATGGTTCTTATTGGTTGTTTTTGAGTGGAAGTGGTGAATTTCTACAGATGGTAATAGTAGCATTGAGAGAAGGCAGAGGAGCGTGATTTTTTGTTCACAGATTGTATGTCTTGTAAAGGCATTACAAAGTGACAGTTTTGACAAATAAAAAAACATATTTTTTTTTTATAAAAGTTACATACTGCAGCTTTAATCAAAATTTAACGTATTTTACTGTGATTTTTTATAGCACTAAGTGAAGAAGGAGCATCTGTGAAGACCAAGGAAGCGACACAGTTATGGAGAAGCTTAAAACAATGTCAAGGCTATAAAACAACATATCCTAAACTTTGAATGTCTCACGGAGCTCGGCCCAATCCATCATCTGACATCACAAAGAGTGAAAATGGCATAAGTGCAAAACTACCAAGAGCTGGGCATCAATCTAAGCTGACGAGCAGAGCAAGGAGAACATTAATCAAAGAAGCAGCAAAGAGGCCTATGGTAACCCTAGCTGCAGAGGTCCACATCTCACGAAGGAGAATCTGTTTGCTATTCGGCGACTGGCTGTGAACTGCACAAATCTTTCTTTTAGTGAAGAGTGAAAATAAGGAATCCATAAGAAGTCCCGTTCGCAGTTTGTCACAATGTAGATGACACAGCAAACAAATGAAAGAAGGCGATCTGGTTAGACGAAGCCAAAGCTGAAAGTACCAAAGAGTGTGTGTGTGAAAGAAATCTAACACTGACCCTCACCATAAACACCAACCCCCACCATTAAACATAGAGAAGGCAGCATCATGCTGTGATAATGTTTTTCCTCAGTGATGCTGGTGAGAATTGATGGGGGAAATGAATGGTTGTAAATACAGGAGATTCCTGGCTGCAAAAGATTGGGGTGGAGGTTCACCCTCCAGCAAGAGAGCAACCCCCAACACGCAGACACATTTACAGTGGAATGGTATAAAACAAACCATATTTGTTTCCTGAAATGTCTTAGTCCAAGCCTAAATCAAATTGAAAATCTGTGACTTGAAAATGTATGTTCACAGAAAGTCTCTCTCCACACAGACTGTGCTTGAGCCATTGTGTAATGGAAAATATTACATAAAAAAAAAAACTCTCAGTCTTTTATGTGCAACACCAGTAGAAACACTCCCGGAAAGATTTACAGCGGTGAATTTAGCAAAGCCTGGTTCTGTTGAACCAGGGGGTGAAAATAAAAAGATGCTGCAGTTTCTGTTTAAAAAAACATGGATTCCCTGTTTTATTGTCCTTCCTGCATTCTAACATTGACGTGGTAGTTGTAAGTTGACAAAAACATGTCAAGGGGCATTAATACTTTTGCAAGTCCCTGTACTTGTAACCTAGTTTCTGCATGTTATGCGACTACGGGAGTGAAGGAGTCCTCATGTAAAGTGTTGCAGTGTGAAAGGATCTGTGCTGGTTTTTGCTTACTTTTTATGTTTTTATGCTTTCTCTCACAACACACAGGCTCAGGCGTCCTCTCACTACAGTGGCACGAGGCATGCGAAAAGACTCAAAGCTCTGGACGCCCCAGATTCAAAGATCAAGACCTTCGAACCAGTCACCAAGGAAACCACATCACAAATCCTCTCGTCATCCTGCTCACAGCCCTCTGGCTCTGACACAACATCAGAAGGTGTGTCTGAAGGCAGGCGCGCTCCTCCGTGCTTTCGTGTGTGTGCGTATGGACTCCACTTATATGACAGAGTTAGATATATGAGCATGGAGCTTGAACCTTCTCTTCTCAGTCACGACTTTAACTCTTTGATGCGAGAACCCTCCTGCTGCGCTGGGTTGCACAGCCAGCAGATTAAAGGTTGAGCATTATCCTCTCCTCCGTCTTCGTGTCTACATTTTCTGACCTCATTCAGTGGCCTCCTGAGATCAAAAGCACATTGAACAATGCTTTGAATGCGATCTGTGGGCAGCCGTACCGCGCGCCCTGTAGCGTACGTGCATCTGGAGGCACGTCGGCATTACTGTGGAGGTGTGTCGAAGCATTAACCGCTTTCCAGCATATATGTGTGTTTTATTTTGTTTTGTTTTTTTGTTTATTTGGCCCATGCTGATGCCTTTGTGTAGGTGTTGAGAAACAAAAGCAATAGTTTTCACCAGGCTTAAAAAAAAAAAAAAAAATGAGAAAGATTGTGCTTCCGATTCCTAACCCCAAAAAGTAGTTTTTGGTGTTTGAGAGTGAATGAAAGAACTTTTTCAGGCTGGAGTTTGCTTTAGGTTTGAGCGCTTGGATATCTAGACGAAGGGAAATCGGTGAGAACAAACACACTCGGCTAGGCTGGTCTAATCATAGTTAATAGCATTGAGTGATTCTGTTAAATCAGCCTGTGCTCCTCGAGGACCAGGTGGTTCTCACTAAAGATAACAGAGCCAGCTAATCTGTATGTAGAACTGTCAATTAAAGAGTTCGCAGGCAGATCCGAGGGGAAATAATTGAGTGTTGCGCGACAAGAGAAGTTGATAACGCTCATAATCGCCTTTTGCCTGGTGAGTTTTTAGCTTTCGTCTGGAAAGAAAAAGTAATTTGACTGGCGTCTCAGGGATCTGTCGGAGACCAGCAATTTTAAAGACAAAGAGGATGAGTTCACGGGTACATGAGCAGCAAGTCAATTAAAGCATCAGCCAAATCCTTAAATCTGGACTTAGAAATTGACTATTACACTCAGGTTAAAGATGTAACATATCATGATGCACCATATAACTTTCCAATCAACCACTCTTCCATATTTATCCATCAGTTACATTTCCAGAGACGAGAACTTTAATTTATTTGACTTATCCAAAGACAATGAGACAACAACCAAGAGCTATTAATCAAATGAAACTACAAATTTACTATTGATCTGTTCATCTGTTCAAACACTAAAAAGTTTGAGTGGACAAACCTATTTCTACACAAAAATCAGTGTTTAATCAAAAATGAATAACACACTAAAAGAGATATAAAACTTGAAACAGTTTCTTCACCCAAAGTCACTTCTAGTATTAATGTCTTATTTTAATATCACACTTGCTATTAATACCTCATAGTCTCTCAGAATAGACTGAGAAAGTAAAAACATTTATTATAATTTACTCAGAAAAAGATATCACCCAAAAATCTCATCAGATACGGTTTGATTTTTCATGCAAGTTCACACTGTTTTAATACAATTAGATGAAACATGATGTGGGATTTCAGCTTGTTCGTCATTCAGATCCAAAGTGTTAAACCTCGACATTAGTGTGAAGGTTTTTTTTTTTAAAGTAATGTTTCTGCTGTATGGATGCTTGATGGCCAGTGTGCGTCTCAGTGTCATCTTACACTTCTTTATGCTTCATCCATTTCCTTTTAAGCCATCTCTTTGAGTAACCACGTCTCTTCTCTTGAATTTCTCTGATTTTTAGACCCCTCGGCCCCAAACTCTACTTCAGACACAACATCGTTAAGCGGCGGTCTCGCTGAAACAACAAAAGAGCCCACCAACCACTCCCTGCCAGCCAGTCCGAGGACAGCCGAGAAAGATGGCGAAGCCGAGACTCCAGATCAAGAGACAGAGGAAGAGAAAGCGAAACGACTTCTCTACTGCTCCCTCTGCAAGGTGGCTGTGAACTCTGCCTCTCAGCTCCAGGCTCACAACAGCGGTAAGAAGCAGTGAGTGTGTCGTCAAGCGCTACCTTCGTGCGTCGTGTTTGAGCCTTTGCTGACATTGCGTCACGTGTGCTCAGGTACGAAGCACAAAACGATGCTCGAGGCCAGAAGCGGCGATGGAGCCATTAAGTCTTTCCCCAGGATAGGAGTCAAATCCAAGATGGCCGCTCCGTCTGAGCCGTCAACTGGACTCCAAAACAAAACTTTTCATTGCGAGATCTGCGACGTGCACGTCAACTCCGAGACTCAGCTCAAACAGGTGAGCTGTGCTGCTACGTGGAGCAAATTCTTTTTACACATTCCAGCTTTAAACACTTTTAAATGAGTAACTTCAAGGCTGCCTGGTGCAATAAAACCGCAAAATGAATAAACAGGTGTTGAGGTGTTGTAGGTTTTAGGTGCTGGAATATTATGCAAAACATGTCCAACAATAACATGACGTGTTGTCATTATTATTATCTGACAATAATATGTCCAACATATTGATCTGTTTGACATATTAATATGTCAAAACATACTATATCCAGATGACTTAATAATTTGTTAAATTATGAAGTGCTTGCCACTTATTTGCAAAGTTACATAAAAACTTTAAAGGAATAAAACATCAAAGGGTTTAAACAAAACCACGACGGGAGATTTCTTTGCAGATGAAAAGACACTGGACTGAAAAACTCAGAACTCATTGGCTTTTGCCTTGTGGAAAAATAAAGCTTCTTATTTACTTTGAATTTTGAAGTTTTTGTCTGCAGTGATTTGCATTTAAAATTTTTAAAGTCACTTTTGTGACTTTAAAAAGTGATTAAGACAATGTGATTATTTCACATGAAAGGTACCTATTTTTTTCTTTTTTTGCCTCATTACAATAGAAAGAATTATTATGCTTTTATGATGTGTGATACAAAGGTCCTGGTGTTTTGTTTTGGGGTTTTTTTACTGACCATACCGTAGAGTACAACCTTCAAATGAAGTACCAGACGTTAGAGATCACAGTTTATCAGACTTCTTTTGCATAGTGTCATGATCTGTGTTTCTGTGTATTTATTTTGAGGTTTTTCTGTGTTTATTAGTCTGTTCCCCTGTGAGTCTCTGTGGTCCCTGTTTGATCCCAGCTGTGTCTCGTTTCTTTGATTACCCTCCCAGTGTATTTAGTCCCACCTGTTGTCTTTGTCTCTTGTCGGATCCTCGTCGTGTGTACGTCGGAAGTCAGTTGTTGTTGTCGTCTCACGTTCTGCTCTCCAGTCGAACTGTTAAGTCCTGGTTAGCGTCAGCTCTGCGTCTCTCCTCACCACCTCTCACCCACCGCACCTGACACATAGACTCTAAAGCTTTAAAAAGGTCAGCTGTCTCCCGCATTTGCTAGTCACACAGTTCAACAACTTCATCTCATTTCCCATCATGAATTGCAGTCATGTATGAGGATATGCGGGACTCTGCATATTTTATTCCAAATCACAGTGGGTACATCTCACACCTGTCGATGCAGGTGAGTTAAAACCGCTGATCTCCCAAGATAATGAGCACAAAGCTACCGAGCCTTTTCTATTTCAGTGAGCATTTGTGTCTGACGCTGTCCTCTCTGTTCGTGATGTGACTGCGTAGTGTTGGTCTCCATACCTAACTGTTTCAAAGTTAACTTTGGCCAGGTGCTCATGAATATTTAACGGCTCGCTGCTGATTTTGTACCACGCAAGTGGCCGCCATCTGTTTGTGCTGGTCAGTCAAATCAAAAGGACCTTCAAATCTGCCCATTTTGATATATTTTTTTTTTTTACAAAAGCAAAATGTGTTTTTTATTTTTCCTTTGTCATCTGGACAATTTTTTCATCTTTTGAAACAAAGAAAGCTGCTCCCATTTCTTTTCTTTTCATCTTCACTTCTACACTCTGGCAGTGTCTGTCTGGATGCAATCTGCTGTACGTTTTTATCTTTCCGTCTTCTGCTCCAGCACATCAGCAGCAGAAGACACAAGGACAGAGCAGCAGGTAAACCGGCCAAACCAAAGTTCAGCCCCTACGCTCCCACTCAGCGACTCCAAAGTCTCCAGGCAGTGAGTGCTGTTCTTTTCTCTCATCGTTGGGTTTGCGTACAAGAGTATATTCTCAGGAGGCTTTTCTAGGAAGGAAACTCCCTGCAGCCAGTGAACTAAAATGTCAGCTATGAAAACAGTGTCACAGAGGTGAGACAGTTTTTTTTTTTTACCTCCGTATGGCTTTGATGTTTGAAATTATTCAGGCTGAATAAATGCGGCATGTTCAACAATTATTGAGAAATGTGTAAAGGGGCTTAAAATAAATCACTCCTTGATTGCAGAAGCCCAATTTCACGGCAAAACATTGAGAAAATCCAACCTTTAACTTGAGTACATCTATTCAGTCACCATTTCCACCACAATCTAATCTAATCTAGCCGTAACCCGATCTAATTACAGCATTAGGTGATTTAATTTAATTTTTTTTTTGCTATTTTAATCAAGCAAACTGTTTACAAACTCTTTAAATATGACTCAGTTACTTCATATTGTCCCAGGATATTAATATGATGCGAAATTGAGGTCACTCTTAATAACATGACAAACAATAAAGCAAAGCAATCTAGTGAGGCACATGTACATTTATCTCGGAAAGCAGCGTAGAGTAAAAACGTTGCCATCAGTCACACACGCACACACACACACACACACACACACACACACACGTTTGTGTTGCTATCTTTGTGGGGACTTTCCATTGACTTCCATTCATTTCTACAGCCTAAACCTTACCTTTACCCTTTTCCTAACCCTAACCATCACATACCTAACCCTATCCCTAACCAAAACTCAATTCATACCTTAGCCCCAACTCTGACCCCTGACCCTAAAACAGGGTTTCCCCTCGTGGGGACCAGGCTCCGGTCCCCACGAGGAGCGATTGGTCCCCACAACGTAGTATATGTCAGGAAAATCGTCCCCACAAGGTATTACAAACAAACGCACACACACACACACAGAAGGATGGCAGGAGGCTTGCTGTCTGAAAACAGAAAAGATTTTGAAGTACTGAATGAAAGCCACTTAAGGTTTTCTACATGCCAGCCAGAGGCTTACTTTGAAAAAGCCTATTCTGTTTTACCACCGAAAACAAGAACATGTGAAGTTTGCAAAACACTCCTGCGACTTCAGCTGGAACCATGTGGTTGGTTCAGATGAAACTAAGGTTGAAGTTTTTGACAACAAACCCTCTGGGTGTCTTGTTTTGTGCCGGCGTGGGACGCCAAACGCAAACAGGAGGCAGGCAGAATCGTTTTAATGTGGATTTAAAATAGAAGAAAGGAGCTTAAATGTACAAATGACACACGGCAGGAAACCAACAAGAACCAACAGGCGAGGCGTAGTTGTGACAAGAGATACTTAGAATCAAAGAAACCAAACAAGAAAACCAAACACGGAGGATGGGGGGAGGGGGGTAGTGGAGTGATCAACAGGTGAGTTTCATCAACTAAATTAGCAACAGCTATGGGACCAGAGGTGGGACAATGAACAGACGAGTATTGAAGGAAAATTGCTAAAAACAAGTGCAGGAGGAAAACACGGGTCAGGAAACTAAAGCAAATACTAAATGGACAGAAGAATCTGATGCAAGCAAATCAGAAAACCATAGACTGCAACACTGAACACGGGGATATCAAGGTTAAAAACAAACCAAGACCCAAGAATCTACTAAAATACAAAATGAGCTCAAGCAGAGTGGCGTTGTGAATTCTTTGAAGTAATAGAAGATAAAAAAAAAAACTGAAACTAGAATGTGGTTGTAGCCAGGTGTTTCAGCAAGTTCACTAGAAAAAAATCTATCAATGGTAGCAATGTCAAAATATGCTGCCAAACGGATTTTTAAAAATCCAACAATTTCATGACAGTCTCCACTGTGAAATTTCCCTCACTCATCTTTTTCCGTGTGAAGCAGTGATACTGCAATAAAAGAGGCCATTTTTAAAGGCACGGCGCCAAGGAGAGGCCGGGGTGCTGTTCATGACTGCTGATGCCAATCTGAAAGTATCTATATGAGAAGAAAAGAACCTGATGGTAGGTTTTATTTTTGTGTGTGTGCTTCTTCCTCAGCAAAGACTTACTCTGCGAAAAAACCAAGACTTGACCAAACCTCTCGCCTCCTGTGTCCTTCTTCGTCAATTATCCGTCGCCGCCGCTGCTCTGCCGCCGCTGGCGCCCTTCTCCCTCCAAACCGCAACAAACTCAAGTCACGCTCTGTTTCATAGCCAACCTCTCCCCCAGGCTCTGCTTCATCCAGCCACTGGACCCATCTGTTCGCCTCACACATCAGTTCTGTTTTCCCCCTTCTGACCACATCGGCATCTCAGCCAGCTTTGAGCTCCAACAAGAACGAAGACCCTAGATCCTAACCAGATCTGCCAGAAGACGGCACTCCCTGCTCTCAGCAAACCCAACGGTGTGTCTAGAACCGCAGAGGAACGGTTGCAGACGCAAGAAAAAAAACTGAAAATATGTCATGACTTGAGGAGATAAAAAAAAAAGTGAAACAGTAAAAAAAATGAGGTATTTTTAGAGATGCTGTGGTGTTTGACTTTGTGCAGGTGCTAATGAAGCTGTCGCAGGTCTGCAATATGTGGAACAGGATGCATTATGGGATACTTGATGAATGACAAAAACTAACAGTTGGGTATTTTGCAGCTATACAAATACAGTAGCCTGCAAACCTTTGAGCGAAAAAAAAAATCAGTTAAAAGTTAATGTAAAAGCATTTTTCTTTTTTGTTTGACTTTCTTTTAACCACTTTTACATTTAAACTAACAAAACAAAAATACCAAAGTATTCGCTCTCTGCACGGTGACAACTTGCACTTTGGTGAGCATAACAACTATTAAAACGCTGGCGAAAAGCTATGTTTTCGTATGTTCTCCATTATTTCAGTTTTAACCATTTTGAAGCAAGAAAACGACTCCCAGAAATACCTCGCTTCAACTGACCTTCACACGCAGTTATTCAGATTTCTGGTTCAAGTTAAGAAGTAGCTGCTATTACAGGCTTTTGTACCTAGTGGTTTTTAAGAAAAATCTCCTAAATTTGCATTCATTATTTTACCTTGTATTCAAGAAATTTGTAACATTACTTAATTAAAGCCTCTTTTACACAAGGACCTGTTCAGCTCAATTAGTTTTTAGGGTTTTCCAATGGAACAATCTAAAATATCCTTTAAAATACAGTGCTATCTTATAACTGCTGTGACAAATGTATTTAGACAAGGAACACTCTTTGTTTCATAGCTTCAAGCAAATCTGTTTATATACGGTATAGTTACAGGTAGAACTAATGCACTACATGAAAACCCTCATCAAAGATGAAAAAAATGCTTAAGTCTGAAGAAACATATCTTTGCTGCACAAAAAAGCACAATATTTTAACATTTTATCAGTTAAAGCCATTTGATTTCTTAAAAGGATAAAATTACAAAAGGCTCCTTGATGAATATCTGTTTTTGATATCTATATATTGATAATATGAGCAGAGGCTTCGCTCAACAAACTTACTGTCTCCGTTCTTTCTTTCAGTTTTCGGAAGTTGGCAACCATAGTGAGGAGTTTATTGCCATTGGGAAGCCGAAACGTTTCCATGGCGCTCCTTCTCTTCTTCCCAAATATGACTCACCAACGTTGATGAAAAATATATTAAAAGCTGCAGTTGCAGACTTAACTCTTCTTCTGCTTGCATGGGAGGAAATGTTAACTGTGGTTGCCCAAATCTTTGCATGTCACTGTAAGCATAATGCCACTCAGTGTTATTATATATTTTTTTTAAATAGGTGCTGTGGATTACATTTAGGAGTGATTGCAGATGGTTTCTATTTTGCCTTACTTTAGGCAAAAAGCGTTTTCATTGACTAAAGTAACTTTAGAACAAATCAAATGCTCCAATATGTCCCATTCACTGAAAATGACAAAAAACAAAATTGTATCAGCAGGGCACATCTCCTTGCCATAGGGATATTGGCCTCATTAAAAAAAAAAAATCTGCCGTGAAACACTGCTTCATTGTTTGTTTTTTATCTATGTGTTCGCCTAAAACATTGCCAGAAACTCTGACAGACTAAGACACTGCCTCCTTCAAAACACAGTCTGTTGCTTTCTGACTCACTTAGATACATTTTATCCTCCTTTGTTTTTTTTTTACCAGCATTCAATAAATCTCCTGTTTTTGGTCTGTGTTCAGGTATTTCTCCTAAAAAAAACAAAAAAAAAAACAGACTAAAGTACCTATTCAAGTTCGAGTTCAATAGGTACTTTATTAGGGACATGCATGTAAGCCTTCTTACATGCATGTCCCTAAAGCTACATTCTCTGCAGTAAATCACTGCTGGAATGTTCTGCTGGATCTTAATGGTTGTCTCTGATGAAGCTTACATCACTGTAGCTCTGAGCAATGTTTTAGTGAGTTTAAAAAAAAAGAGACCCTTTTAAAAGCAGTTGGATGAGACTGATGAGTTAGTACAAGCTCCAGGGCTTTAGCAGGAGGATGTGGACCAATTGGCTATAGGGGCAATTTTGGTTCCCAACCAAATAAGTTTATTTTATGCACACAGAATAATGTAGATTGATAGTGACGTACACATAGCATGTAGAACTTTATAATCGAGTAAAATATAAATAAAACCAGTCTGAAGAATGCTATAACATCTCAAATATCAACATCATGCACCTGACGTAAAGAGATTCAAGGACAAACCAACCCAAATAAGACCACACTAAATACTCAGGAGGTCTTAAAGGAACCAGCAACAGCATTTAAAGCACTGCAGTCTCATTTGAATTATTGTTTGATTCAATAATCAGAAAAAGACACTGGGGTGAAAAAAAATGTCATCCATTTTAACCCATTAAGACCAAAATCCTTATTGGACACAAAGACCAGCCTCAAATTTTCTGATAAATATCTGACCCAGATATTTGACCCAGAAGATTTATAGAAAAAAAGTCTTGTGGACTTTTTAAAAAGTATAATACATCCTTTGTGAATCTAACAGTATTTCAGAGGTACATTATAATGCCTACAGTTAAACATGGTGGTGGTGTTGTTGCTTTGGAGCCACTTTACTGCTTCAAGACCAATGACTTGCCATTTTTGATGGAACCATGAATTTCATGAACCAGAAAATCATGAAGCAGAATGTCAAACATTCTTAAACTTAGCTGCATTTGGGTTATACAGCAGGACCAAAACACTCCAGTAAGTTCACTTCTGAATGACTAAGAGCAAATAATATGAAGGCTTTGGAGAAGCGGAAGGAGAAATCTGGACTTAAGAAGAAAAGATGTCTGAATGCAATTGAGAAACTGACATTACTGCAACAAAATGTGGCAGCTGTGGCCAAAAACACTACTTTAGAAATGTAAAAGATGCTTTATAGTAATTGTCTCGACCAAAGTTTGGATGTTTTTTTCCCCCAACAACAAATGTTCCTTACTTTAGTTATCTTTCTCTGATAACAAATTTTAATTGTGACTTAAAAGCAAAAACTAGGAAATCTACAAGGGGAGAAAATACTTTTTTTCCCCATTACTTCATTTGCAGATTGATTATCTACATGAAAATATACTGCTAAAAACAATAAAGGGAACATTTCACTTTAATTTTGTGTGTGGCTCCAAATCCAGGCCTCCATTGGTTAATAAATTTGATTTCCATTGATGATTTTTGTGTGATCTTGTTGTCAGCACATTCAACTTTGTACAGAACAAAGTATTCAATGAGAATATTTCATTCATTCAGATCTAGGATGTGTTATTTGAGTGTTCCCTTTATTTTTTTGAGCAGTGTACAATAAAATAATACACACCACCTAACATGGGCCTGTGAGTTTTTTTTAAAATTTTTTTGGAAGTGTACAAAATACACCATTTGCAAAGTATTCACTCTAAAATAATAAAAAAGAAAAGAGAAAAAGGTTCACTGGGTTCTCCGCTGCCCGTGTTTGCCTGTTCTAAAGCATGGGCCAGATGAGCATCGACATGAAATGTGAAAGCTGAAAGCGTACCTACTCTAAATAATGGCGTACTGTACCTTTCCAGAGGTCAGAAGCAGGGTCGCTGCCTCCCTCTCAACTCTCCATGACCCCCTCATTCTTTCTTCTTGTTTTTGTCTTTCAGCAGCTAACTGAAGCCAAACTGGATTAATGAGCTCCATATTATTTACGTCTGTGTGCTGCAGACGCTCCAAAGTAAAGCTGCCAAGCTACGGTCCACCCAGTCGCTGCATCCTGACTCACCAGGCTGTCACAGCGGTCATTGTTGTTACGATAACGAATTATCTTTGCCTGACGGTTGTGAACATCTGTGTGTGGGATGCTCGATTCTCCACAGGCTGCTGGAATTCAGACCAACGCTGGCCCCTCAACTCCTTGGCTCCTTCGCTCCGCAGCCTTCACTCCTTCATCTCCTGCACCTTTTGTCATATTTCTCTGGTTAGCTTTCAACACATCTGCGCTCAGCTCTCCACTCTGTCTCTCACCGCATCATCAAACTCATGGCAGAGAAAAATACACGCATAAACACGTGTCAGCATTACAGAAGCCCCAGTCTGGCATCCAGGAAATTTTTCTGCCTCCGTCGTACCTGGAGGGACTACAAAGGCGGACAGAGCTGCCTTTTTTTTTGCTGTGAGAGAGGGCAACTTTGCTTGCTGTTCACATAAAAAAGGATTGTTATAAGCTCCCCGGCCTGACTACGCGGGGATTTTGACTTCTCTGCGCAAGTATTTTATTCCAAATCGTAAAGCAAGCTTTTTTCACGGGTGATTGCAGCGACACAGTGAGAATGAGGGAAAACGAGATCTCGATAAACCGAGGGGACATGGCGAGTTGAAAATATCTGAAAAACGACCCTTATGAGGCACTACTTAAAATAAACGCAGCAAAGACAGTCAGAAACCGTCGAGATTGAAACAAAAGATTAGAAAAATCGTGACATTTGCAATTACATTTTGGCGAGTTTCAAAGCTTTTAAACCATTCTGGCTCTAATTTGCATAACTTTAGCTCACGGTGAGTTCAAAGAGCTTCTCACTCTAATTATTAAAGCTTTTTTTCAGATTGATAGTGTTTTGTTTTTAGTCAATGTTTTTTTTACTACAGAAGAAGAACTACTCCAGAATGTGCTGTAGTTTACTGTTCCACATAACAATGAAAGATATCCCTGCATATCCCTGCAGAATAAGCCCACCACATGACATGACATGACCTCCCTTCTTCTTTATAGTTTCCTGACTTTAAATT
Organism: Poecilia formosa; assembly: GCF_000485575.1. NCBI lineage: Eukaryota > Metazoa > Chordata > Actinopteri > Cyprinodontiformes > Poeciliidae > Poecilia > Poecilia formosa. The sequence goes on from NW_006799960.1 coordinate 2,126,485, forward strand.
TAGCATCTATTTTCAGTGACAAAGTTTTTATTGCATCTGCTATTCTTGTCTTTGTTTTGATTACATTTATTTTATTATTATCACAGCTTTTGGAGCTCAGGGCCGGCCCTAGGCACTTCGGTGTCCAAGTCGAGATTTTATGTTGCTACCTAGATTGTTATGAAATCAGCGTTTCAAATTCCTTCACTTAAATCTGCAATCGGTAATCAGTCTGTTAAAAGGAGCCACGTCTGTGTTGTTCTTTACCAGAACAGATGACGGAGGCAAACATGAGTGAGACGCACAATCAATAAAAAAAATAAAAAAAACAGTTGTTGATGTTTAAAATACAATAAAAAAAGATTTTCACACTGAACGTTTCCAAAACGTTCAGCAGCTGAACAATCACTCAGTCTCCTTTCAGACCTGAGAGCATCTGTGTGGTCGACCTTTTGTTTTGTGGAATATTTCATCTGTTTCTCCTTATAAGGTCTCTTTACCTTCTGCTCACTCAAAGTAAAGTCAGACTTTCACCTGCGCTCGCCATGTGCTTGTGAGCCAGTGTAGCTCGGCTGCGTTTTGAAAAAAAAAAAAGAAAACATCTGCCTTAAACCAGATAGTGATAATTTAAAACAAACTTTAAACATTCACAGTACGCATTGATCGCCGTTTAAACAGGCAAGTCTCTGTTCATGTCTTCTAAAAAGATTAAAACATGAAATCCTACATTAGACGCTTTCAGAAATGTACAGTCTAAAGCCACAAAGGTTGGCATTTGCAGGTAAAGAAAAGCTTCAAGCATTATCTGTCCTGGTCAACACATTGCAAAGCACCCAAGGAAGTAAAATTTGTAAATTTCAGACACTCCATTTATTGCCAAAGTGTGGATATTCATTGCTCCTACGGCACCAGACGGGATTTGTTAAGACCCTGTGAGGTTTTCTGGCGCTGCAGGAGACCACTGCATTGGGCATGGCATGGAGCAGCAGATCAGTAAAAGAGAGGGGGAGAAGTTGGCTGTGAAGTGAATGGCACAGCAGGGTGTTTAAGAGCAAACTGGAAAGCATAATGGCCATGCTGCTACCCACAGAGAGCCAATTGTGCGTCTGGGGCTCAGTGCTGCTGTCACTTGGGCCGAAACGGATGTGATGGCTAATGCAGGTTCCTTCGCTTGGATTTGCGACACTGTGACTCGAAAAGCCCACGTCTTTACAGTAAATCCAGAGCTGATGCACATTCAGAGGCAGTTGGGAGAAATTTATGAGGTCTCACGAAATAATTCGTATTCCTGCAGTGTTTGGTACATGAACTTTGACGTATTTTATTGGAATTGGATGTAGTCGACCGAAACAAGTCAGAGATACTTTATGTGTTTTCTCAAAGAAAATCTGAAAACTCTGGTGTAAATATACATTTCGTCGCCACGATTCCTCCAAACCAAACATGATTCAGTCAAGTGCCTTCATAAGTTGCCCAATTTGCATACAGTAATGACTTTGTGGATAAAAGAAATCAGTCATGGAAAACAATGTGAAACTAAATTCCAAGTTTTGAAAACCTGGCATGGCACCATTTAATCCATCATCTCATAATGGGAAATGAATGGCACAGCTGCAAAGCAACTAAAACATGATCTACCACTTAAACTGAGGGGCCTTTTAAGAAGAGAATTAATCAGAGAAGCAGTCACTCTGGAGAAGCTGCAGAGAGTCACAGCTCAGGTGGGAGAGCCTGTGCACAGGACAACTATTAGTTTTGTACTCCACAGATGTAGCGTAGAAACAGCAAGGAAACACCACTGCTAATAGAAAGTCATTAGAACTCTTGCCTTCAATTCCCCACCTAACCAGTTTGGTCAGGTAAAGTAAAAACTAAGTATAGCAACAACAACAAAAAATAAGAAATAAATAACTACTGCTCATTCCTAATCTGCCTGAGTTTATGTTAAAAGGAAGAATGGGCAGAATTTTCAGTCTGTAGATTTGCAAAGCTGGTGCAGACGTACCTCAAAAGGCATGCAGTTGTGTTGGCTTCTAAGGATGGCTATACAAAGTGTTATGTAGCAGCCTGCCTCAATACAAATCCATGCACAATTTTAGATTTTCATCTGCAAAAAATGTTGAAAACTATGTATCCCTTTCTTTCCACTTGAACATTTGCCATTATTTTATGTCGGCCTATCACATGCCATCCAAAATGAATTAAAGTAGTAGAAGTTTGTGCAAATTGTGAACTTTTAAGGGGATATGAATACTGCTCCTACTCACTATAGATGTGAGATATTTTATGTTTCCCTTTAAAAATTGTGCTAGGATTTTTGTCGCCACACAGTCTCCTGTACTAAAGTTTTCAGTTAACATAAAAACCATAAAACAAACTGTAATCTGATTTACTAGTTTTTTTGGGTTTTTTTTTTTTTTTTGCCTCGTAGATGTGTTTAAGGGTTTGGTCGCAGTCTGTTATGATTCCATTACCATGGGCTTTAAGAGCACATTTTCCATATTAAAAAGTAGCAGTGTATATTACGCCTCTTAGGAGATTAGGCCACAGATTAGTTAAAACATTTTTTATGGTTAAAAATAAAAAATGAAAAAAAGCAGATTGACTGTTTAGACGTGCCAGGACAGAGGCGTGAGCTAATAAATCTGCCCAGTTTCTGATCTAATTGCATCGCACATGTATAATAAGCAGAGCTACACTGAAAAATACTGAACTACAGTCATAAAATGTGGTGTCTTTTTTGTGCCGTGATGTCCCCCGCTGAAAAGAGCCCCCTCTATTTCTCCTTTAATGAACTCCTCCTTTCCTGTACCTGTGATAATAAGTTTTTCTCCTGGCAGCTGACATGTGGATGGCAAGGAGGTGGCATGAAATGACTGTGTGATGATGGATTTGCCTATTAAACCAGGCTGAACAAGAACCAGTAGAGCTCCTCTGGCTCTATTTGTCCCTCTCCTTGCTTTCCCCTCCTTTGCTTGTTCTCTCTAAAAAAGTCTAACAAACACACACACACACGCACACACACGCACACACACACAAACCTCCACTCTGTATTCCCCCCGCTGCGAGAGAACAGCTGTGACATTTGCAGGCTTTTAGCAAAGAATATTACCTTTTAAGTAAACACGAGTGATGTTATTGTTAAAACAGTGCGTCATTACAGGTTTGTATGGGCACTTTGTAACAGAATGATGTCTTAGTCACCAAGCCCACACTAAAATCCCACACCTGTTGCTAGAAGCCCACATATGTTAGAATTTATCATTGCTTTTTTGGGGTCTTACTAAAGCTTTGCTGCGGAAAATCCTTCAGTGACTTATGAGGATATAGTCCTAGTGAGAAAATACATGCAGGACATGAAACACAGACCTGTTTGTATGCCGCACGCCACGGTCACATCTGACACGCTCTGCTGAAGTCATATGTTTTAAATGGGCGGCACTGCAGCTTTGTCAAACTCCCCCGTGACCTTAACCTCCTCTGTTTGGGGTCGGAGGCCCGACGATGACAGACACCAAGGTGGTTCTACTAGAGGCAATGTCAAAATGTCACTTTTTAATACACTACAATTTCATTAGAGGTTTCCCCTGCTGGATTTCTTACGCCTGTTGTCACCCCACGTCAATTCAGATTCAGCATTTGCCAGCTCGCAGTCCCACGTAGTGCAAAACTACGTTACAGTGAATAAAATCACGTGCCATGCAGGCATGAAAACACTGTAGATTTAACGAGCAATAAAAATCTAAATACATTTCTTGAGTTTTACATGGTCTACGTTGGTACAGTGATTGCGTGGCACACTCAAGTCCCAAACCACTGTTGGTCTTGACAGCAACACACATTTTGTGACAAGTGGACAGATTCAATATGCTACACTGACACTGGCAAGTTATTTAATTCATATTTCCGCCACTCTTTTATGGAGGAATTGCTGGGAATTGATTGGCATATTTCAGGTGCTTTTTTTTTCCGGTAAAAAAATGAAAACAATTAAAAATAAAAACACTACATAAATCAGCAACACTATGCAGAATGCTCATGTTTGTTGCGCATATATGTATTCAAAACATGACATTTAGAATTGCCACATGTAGTCGTATTAAATAAATTATAAATGAAATTTTGAAGTTGGCTTGTTTATCAGACTGAGAGTGTATTAACTAATCTTGGCTGTCATTGGGTAAATGATGATCTGTGCCCAAGAAGTCCTTCCTTGCATCACAGCACTAGCAAAAGAAAAAAGTAAATTTGCTTGTTACTTCACTTACTTTGAATGTTTTTCAAAAGTAAAAAGGGGAAAAAACATGCAAACTCCATGAACCTTCTCTAACCACATTGCACTGGCACACTGCCGACTCAACGTTTAAATGAGCAACAATAAAACGCACTGCTGTAAAACAAAATTTAGCATGGACAGTAAAAAAAAAAAAAAAGAAAATATTTGGGTCACACGTTCCTGTAAAAAAAAATTACTGTAAATTTCGGTAGATGACTTTAACCTTTTTAACCTTTACAAAGTGCTCTAGTAGTTTATTTGTTTTTTTTGGGCTGAGGAATGGTGTGTGTGTGAGATGTATGTGAACAAATTTGACATCTTACAAAATCTGACTATAGTGTCTTTTTCTTTATGCAAGAAAAAAAAAAACTTTGCTAAATGTCACAGTGGCATTCAGCAGGTACGGACACGCTCTTTGATGCTTGTGCAGTAAACTGAATTATATTAGCCTTCACGACCCGCAGGAAAGGAGCAACTTTTTTTCTTTGTGCCTTGCCAAAAACAAGTCATGCCATGTTTCACTTTGACTTTTAAATTCATTGACAGCACAGACGATTATGCAATATGAGGTAATGCAAAATTTCCAGAAGATTTACTGAGCTAAAGCTTGGACAGGAGGTAATTAGGTGCCGATGAATTTAGGGTAGGTTTAATGGGGGGATCTGTGTGAATGCATTAACACACAGGGGTGTTGATTTCGGCTGCCTGTTGAAAACAAGAGGGCAGGAATGTGGACTTTTGAAGAGAGTGGCAGAAGACATTCTAGGGAAATTAAAATGTGCTTTCATCTAATAATTGACTGTGTAATCTTAGCTTGAACGGGCCTTTAGAGGTTTAGAAAAATCTCAAGGAACAAGACTGAAAATGCTGCCTGTCAATGGGCTCCAAGATTAACACAATTATCTGCTCTATCCACATGCAGCACAACACTCTGCACTGCGCTGTACTCTTATCTACTGCAGTCAATTATAAATATTAATTTTGGTGGAGCAAAATGAGCCTGACCCTTGATGAGTCTCAACCCAATTTACATTTTTGAAGATGTTTACATATAATCAGCAATCTTTGAGTTTATTAGGCCCTCAGTTCCTGGTGCTGCATAACTCCTTTGTGGTTTGTTTGTTTCTGGTATACAGGCAGGAAAGGTTTGGAAAGGGACTGTATGAGGCACCAAGAATTATAATTAGATAATTGAGTTGCAGTGTGGTTGTGCACACTTTTCAGATTCAGACAAATAAGGAATAATAAGTAAAACATGACTATGGAAGCCCATTGCTGTCGCTTAAATGAAAAAAAAAAAAAAGCTGTGAAGTCATAATTATGAGGTTTTTAAATCTGATTAAAACTTTAATTTTGTTTCTACTATTTTAACTATGATGTTGAGGGTCAGAATTATTACTCTAAATCATTTGAATGTCATAATAATTGAGTTTTGACAACTTTCAAAGTCAAAAATATTCCTTTTCATACCATAATTATTGACTTAATTGTATGTTGATAACTTTAAAAGTCAAGATTCAGCAACTGCTTTAAAATTAATAATTATAATTTAGAATACTGAATTTGGAGGTCAAACTTATACTAAAATATTGAAACCCTGTATTGGCATTAAAAACTATGGCTTTTAAGATTAATTTTATGACTGAATGTCATTATTCTTAGTTTGAAAATCAGAATTGGGAATTAAATCTCAATATTATTAATTTAAAAGTCAAAATTGCGGACTGATTTATTTGCCAGCTCGCCTGTCCGGGGTCAATCCCGCCAATTGACCGTTAAATACATCCATCAAGGAATAAAGGAGCATTGAAGCTGAATAGATATGTTCAGTTTCCATAGTTGAAATGGTGAAAATTGACGTCCAGACATCACTCGTGGAAAACGATGTGGTTTAGTTTCTTTACATCAGCGACATCTAGCGAACAATCCCTCCACTTGAAAGAAGGAAGTTACGTCAAGCCGTACTTCCACCAATCAGCAGTCGCGGTTCTGAATTCGAACGTCCACCCTCCGAAGACGACGTTAGAAAAATGGATTCTGTTGATGCTCTGTTTTCTTAAATTTTTTGGACGTATTTCGCAGTAGAGAAAGAAGCGGAGTTAAAATTCATCGTAAAATATATATCCTGGTAGGTTCAACTTGCCTTTCTTTTATACATAAATATTATCAGGCCGCTGTTGCTAAAACTAGCCGTGTGCTTTAGTAAACGGTAACGACGATTGACTTTGGGTTGTTTAGCTAACGGCGCTGTTAGTATCTTGGTTTAGGTTTAAGCCCGCTATATCGTTGTGGTAAACAACTGAGCACATAAATAAGGACACATATGTTGATTATATGTTCATAACTCACATAGATCTTGAACCATGGTGAGAGAGAGAGTCCAGAAGAAGTCCTTCCAACAAAGTTTGGAGGACATCAAGGAGAGGATGAAGGAGAAGAGGAACAAACAGCTGGCTAATGCTGCAGCTCCAAGCAGGGGACGGTCAAGAATGATGAACAAAACCACAGGTAAGTGTTTGTTTACTCGCTAGAGCTTCCGGTCGTTTAAGAGCTCCGGTTTGTGCGCACACAGAAGCGCAGGGGGCGTTTATGACGAGCAGATCTGTACAGACTAAATGGGACGAAGACCATGCAAATGCGTGTAAAAATGTATTAAAATGTATATCTAATTTGAAATATAATCACACATAATGTGTACGTTATAAACTAAGGTTTCAGCATCACAGATACTGTACTACATTAGCTTTAAATGCAGCATTCCCAACCCTTAATGATGAGTTGACTTCTTTGTTGTTTCTCTGGTCCAGCTGCTACACTTGCAGAATTTAAATCTAAGTGAATCTGATTGTATTGTTTACAACTTATTACTAAATCTTTCTCAGTCCCATTTAGTGTTTCTAAAATTTTATCCCATAAGGTAAAAAATAAAAATAAAAATTAAGTATACTGATGATAGGATACATATACATATACATATGCATTCCTGGTTTTTCAGAAGATGCCAAATTTCTCTTTGTGGTTTTGATGCTCTGTACTGGAGGAGTGATCATATGATCCATTCTAGCATTAATTTGAATAAGAATAATAAAACTTATCTTATAGAAGCTTTTGCTAAACCAAACCACAATTTCCTGTTTGTTTTTCTAGCTCTTATATGAACCTTCTAACCTAAATACTGCTGAAGACCAAAAGCCAATAAATATTTTTGAACTGTTAAATATTTTAGAATGGATTCTTTAAAAAAAAAACTTGGAACATCTCTATTTATTGTCTGCGTTCTATTGTATGTGAGTGTGTTTTAATATCTGTGTTATTTCTGGGTTGTATATCTTTTATTCATCACTTGCGGGGATTTTTTTAAATGTGCTTCATAAATAAATTTGAAAGAAAAAAAAATCATATTTTTTGTTTTTATTTTCTCTTAGCATCCAGTTCTACACACACCATCCTTAAAGGTGTGCAGCAGAATAACAAGGCGCTGGCTGTGGCCCTGCAGGCCGAGAAGGAGAAAGTGAGGCAGGCCAACGCAGTGATCCTGCAGCTGAAGCGTGAGCAGCAAGCCCTCTTCCTTCACCTGCTTCTGCTCAAGAGGAAGCTCAAGGAGCAGGAGGCGCTGGCAGCAAGTGCTTCACAGGTACACTCTCAGATAATTATGCCCATTTCCTGTTCAAGTATATATTTTTTTGTATCCAGAGTGTTATTTAGGTGTCCAGATATCACAGTACACCTTTTACCTTTATATTATTTACATTATATGTTTTCAAGGTTGCATTTATTTTTGTTTTCGGTCTAGGCTAAACCAACAGGGATCCAACAGGAAACACCAAACCATCAGAATTTAGAGAGGTGAGTTGAAAATACAGAAGTGTTTTTTTTTTTTTTTTTTTTTGCGTTAGACATACAGCAGCTTCTCAGTCACTGGCCAATGCGTTGGGGCGTCACTGCGCATCATTTATCCTGCATTTATTGTTGGCGTTTTGTTTTAATTCTCAGGAGGAAGCGAAGCAGTCAGCAGCTTGATCAGCTCACGTTGTGCGACGCTTCACCAATTTGTCCTGGTAATTTTTTTGTTGTTGATATAGATTTATCAGTTGTTTACATTTTGTACAGTGATTTCTGCTTTCTGTATAATTATTTGCTGTTGTGTAGATTAGGTTTGCACTGATCCTCTATTTTTTATGATTTTTTTTTTTCACTTCTAACATTTATATGGATATCTGACATTTAGCATCGGCCGATATGAGCCGTCGGAGAATAACAGAGATGGATTGTCTTTTAAACACAATTTAAATCTTACTGAATTATAAATTTATTTGATAACTCTGCACCTGTACAGTAAACTTAAATACACCAATAGTTTCACAAATTTGGTCAAATACGAACAAACAGCACAACTTTAATTTGTTCAGTCAGTTCAATTAGGAGTAAAGCAGCCAGTGTAAAATAAACAGGAACTGATAAAAACATATTGTAAAAATTGTTTTACATATTGTAAAACAATTTTTACAATATGTAAAAGCTTACATATTGTAAAAATATGTAAGCTTAAAAAAAATAAAATAAAAATAAAAAAAGCTTTGCTGTTTCAAGCTTTGAAACAGCAAAGCTTGTTTCAAATGGTTTAGAAAGTGATATTAGGAATTCTAAATTTAAGTAAAATAAATAATAAAGCATGACATCACCAGCCTGCAGTCTGCTGTATTTATTAAAGTAACTCTTATTCAACGTATCAAAACTTTTGTACTTATTTTAAAACCATTTCTCCGTAGACTCCCCTCCTTCTAAAAAGAACGGACCCGTTAACTGTGACAGAGAGGCTGCTCTGCCATCCACGGTGGGTGTGAGGCGTCGGCACGGCGACAGAAGAAGCAGGAGGCGCTCTGAGCGTGTGCAAGAACAGCGGCGGTTGAGCAATGCAGACCCGGTTACTGATCTTAGGGCCGTATTACCGAGCCCTATTCACGGCAAGAGTTCAGGTCTGAATCAGAACCACCAGGGAGCAGAACCAGAGGCAGCGGATGTCAGCGACACAGAGGAGTTGCATCACTCTACACCTGAGCCAGTCCGTCCCAAAAAAATACACCCGCAGCCTGGCAGGAAACAAACCCAGCAGCAGCAGCAGCCTCGCTCCAAACCTGAACCAGCTCCACGGAAACCCGACAGAGGCCGCAAACCCGATCGCGTCCCGCTAAAGAAGCCCTGGGAGAATCCCAAACCCAGAGCACGTTCCAAGAGCCGGGACCGCACGGCCACACGGGGGAGAGCAGCTCCTCCACCTCAGAGCAACAAGCTCAACACGTCGCTGGGATTCAACGACACGTTTGACTTCGACTGCGAGGAAACCGTCCACATCACGCCGTTCAAGGCGAAAGCCGAGGAGAATCAGCCAGCGACTCCCATTAGCGAGGAGTCGCAAGCCGAAGACTCGGCGGCTGTTCCCAAACAAAGCGAAACCAGCTCATCGTCGCCGTCCTCAGAGTCGGAAGACAGCTTGTACGTCCCTCAGAGGCCAAGACGGAGACAGTCCTCTCCTGTTAAAACTAAAGTCATCGCCACGCGCGGAGGCCGGCGCTCGCAGATTGTCAGGAAAAAGGAAAACATCCCTCCCACCCCGAAGATCTCTGGTGAGTTTTCACAGTAGAAACTTAGTGGTTTTCTCCTTGCTTCATTGGTACCACTGAAAATGTCCAATTTTCTGTTGATTAGTCTTCAGGGATGAAGAGTCGAAGTTGGAGGTGGCACGTTCTGGAAAGGGTGAAGAGAGCCACCAGAGTGAGTGAAAGCTGGATTCATTTATTCATATATTTTGCTGAATGTAGCTAAAGTTTCTTGTAGTGCAGGAAGTCTGATGAAGTATCTAATTACATTGAAATTGGTAGGTGGAAGAATTAAAGAAATGAATTAGTTTGATGAAATGTTCCCTATCTCCCTATTTAAAAGTTGCAACTTTCTGTCCATCCATCTTTTCTTCTTACCTTTTTTGCTCTCTGTGATTTTTTGCAGCTTCTGTATTTAAACCTCGTCTGCTAAAAAAATCTGTTATAGATTATTTGAGCTGCTTTGCATTTTTAGTGCAAAAAAAAAAAAAAAACTGGAAATCTGGAAAGATGAGATTAGAATTTAGGAATGTACTTTTATTTTCATTTTAACTCACTGCATCATGAAAATAAGCTTTTTTTTTTTTTAGATTATTTTTTTTTGTTTGTTTTTATAGTTTGTGGGAGCAGGCTATGTGGATTTATACCAACCTGAAAGTTGTTTTTTTCAGAACATCAGAGGGACAGAACGGAGGACGGTTTCCCTGCTGTCAGCCCTCTGATCGAGGCCGAGATGATGAGAATAGATACCGTCCTGTCCAATTTTGGAGAACCGTCTTCTGAAAATTCTTCTTGTTTATCGAGCCAAACGCCAAGGCTCAAAACATGCCAGAAACGTAAGTTATAATCAACGCTTCCTCTCAGAGAGGAAAGAAAAAACTTTTTTTTCTCTCTTTGGGTTTATTGAGCCTCTGGCCTTTAATTCTTCACTTTTGTTGGTATGTGATTCAGTCTGCACCAATTTACTTTTTTTCCCCCACCCCATTTCCTTTCCATCACATCTTTACTCACATTTCCACAGGTGGGGTTGGTGTAAGGTCAGCAGGGCGGGGCTTGAGTCTGTGTGACGTGACCAATATGTCCCCTGCAGCCTACCGCAATTTCTCCGGTGGCGGCCCACGCCGCTCCGACGCTCCCACTCGGAAACGCCGCTGCACCATGACCGTCGACTACAAGGAGCCTTCGTTAAATGCGTAAGTTCTTTAAGAAGTTCACTTACTATCTTACTAAAACATGTTTAAACAATGGTGTTTGTAACTTCCTCACAGAAAACTTCGGCGTGGAGACAAGTTTACAGACCTACAGTTTCTTCGCTCTCCCATTTTCAAGCAGAAGTCTGGCAGGAGGTCTGTGCAGAAATCCAGGAAGTCTTGCAGCCAGCAGCCGTTTGAGAAGTACAACGAGTCTTTTGTTGGATGTCACTGAAGCCTTTTTTTATTTTTATATATGTTCCCGTAAAGGATTCTCATTTTTTCATGTCTCCGAAGGTTGTTTTTTTTTCGATAGTGTAACCGTGATCAGTTTGTCTTGATTTAAATTACACTCGTTTTTGTCTCCATAGCGATGTAGATATTCTCCCAAAATGGTTGGATTACAATATTTTTTTAATTCTATGATCTTGCAACATCTGTGTATTGTTCATTCTCCACTGTACTGTATGTGACAATAAACTTTTAAAACCTAATTTTGCCACTCAAATGGTTTGATTGGTGAAACTTCCCAAAACAAAGGCACAAAACACCAAATTAACCTCACATTTGTTTTTATTTAGTCTACAAAATAGGCTAATTCTAGGTCAATAAAACCAATTGTACAAAGAGCATGAAATATATATTTTTTTTACAGACATATTAAAAAAGGTTATTTTTCCCAAAGTTTGGAAAGTACAAACACCTTTTTACAAAACAGCAAAACTACATCGTATTGCACAATCTTTTCATTTGTCTCCAAAGTATAAAGTTATCAATCTCCGTCTGCAGGACAAAAATAAGATAATAAATTAAGACCTTGTCTTAAACATAATTCTTCTGAATTAAAGCACATAAATAAGAATAAACTCTAGATAATTAAAGTAGTTCTGAGTTTACAGTGTAATCCATAAGTAGAAGAAAGGAAAATGGGCGAGAATTCCTGTTAATACTTGGAGGGGGAGGAAAGTGCATTTTGATAGTCGAACTGCCCTTTTGTGGGTTAATGGGGGGGGAAAAATGTACTTTAGGTATAGATATTTAAAATATACATTGGGCATAAGTGCTTCAAAATGATTAAAATATGTACAAAATTTAAAGGTTATATTCCTCTTTTGGCAGGATGAACTCATCACAGACAAACTTGAACCTTAGTGCTGTACATGCTCATAGCTGCAGTTAGACAGGGAAGCTCCAGCTTGTTTTTGCTCACAGGAAACACCTTTCTTAAAGACTTAATCCATCAAACATTTGGCTCCTTCACATGACAACCTGAGTCAACTGGGAGGAGAAAGGTAGACACTAAGAGGCTGTGTAAACAGAGAAGATAAAGTTAGATCTGTTTTAAAAAAAAAAAAAAAGTCAGCTGTCAACGTTTAATCATCTTTAAAAACGAATGACGGAGGCTTTCTCAGTTTTTGGGGATGCACAAAAAAAAGGAAAAAAAAATCAAAGATGCCATTTTTTTTTTTTTTACAATCAGAAATAGTCTCCGTTCTTGAGTGTCTACATCCCTCTGGGCAAATCTTTAAAACATAAGGAACTGATTCAGGATGTAGGCCAGCATGCATTAAACATAAGATATGATCCTGAAACCAACTCCACAATCAATAATCCTTTTCTTTTTATTGTCTTCTGCATTACCCGCTAGCCCAACCCGCGCCAGGCTTCTCGAAAGGAAAGCCTCTCGTCTTTAGTCTACTTCTCGATGAGGCCCGCCTCTTTGATCTTGGTGTAGAAGAACTTCTCCAGTATGTTGGCACACTTGTAGTACTCGCTCTCCGGAGCGTTGTATTCGCGGCAGTTGGTGAAGATGCGCTGCATGTCGGCCATGAAGAGCTTCCGCGTCGTGTAGTACCGGCTCTTCAGGCGCTCGCTCATCGTCTTCAGGTCTGTGGGTAAAAAAAGTGAAACAGGCAACGTATAACTTTAAAAAGTTAAATAACAGCACCTTAGATCAAGGAAAAACGTGAAGAGTTTTCTTGTTTTTGTCCAGTGATTTTTTTTTTACCTTGTCGCTGAAATGTGCTATGCATATAAACTTGACTTGTTCAGTCATTAGATCGATGCGATTTATCAGGTATTTTTTGTAAAGCTGAATTACGATTAACTTACCACACCTGTACACTAAAGTAATTACTTGAACAGAACTCGTCTGACAACATAAACTAGGCCAAAAAACATCTCAAAAGGCAATACACCACGCCCCAATCTAAAGCAATTCAATAACAGACGATTAAGACATTGGCATCTCAGCAGTCTAGACAGAGTCACAAATCCAAATAAGGCGCCGAGACTCCAGCAAACCACAATGAGAGACATTATCCACATGTTGAGGAAACATGAAACAGTGTTGAACCTTCCTGACAATCAAAATTACACCTAAAGAACATCTAAAGCATCACAAGGTTTATAAGACGATTGTGGAAAGCTGGAATAGGAGTCATCTACATTAGCATTCAACGACCAGAAAATTGTGACTTTGATTGTAGATTCCTCTGTGTTGATACTGCCTTTGGTAAAGTACACAACCCCAACTTACCAACCGGTCTGCACACTGAGTGTTGCTGGGCGTTTGCCCAAAGCGTTTTTCTCATCTACGACTTGAAAAGCTCAACATAAGTCGAGTTAATTTACCATCTGCCTCTGTTGAGGTCACAGTTTATGGTTTAAATATAAGGGCCTGGGATGGTAATTCCAAAAGCTAAAAACCACTGCCGACCAAAGAAAAAAAAAATCCTAAAAGGCTCATCTCATGTTTCCCAAAAATCTCAATGATGCTTTGAAAAACAGCTTCTGTGGATCAGTGAGACAAAAATGTCACTTTTTGGAAGTTGTTTACAGGAACAGCATTTCAAAAAAAAAAAATAAGGCACATAAAATCTACATTTTATGGTGCTTCTTCTGGACCTGGACAACTTGCTCTAGCTGATGGAACCATACATTCTTCTTTCTAGCAGAAAATCTTGACCGCCATTTTGTGGCCTTAAATGTACTTCAGTTACACACGCAGAACGATTACCTGAAGAGAACCACCTCTGAATGGCTCAATAAACAAAGGCTTTGAATTGGCTCAGTCAAAGTCTGAAGTTTAATCCGACAGAGATGTTACGGTGTGACGTTTCATTGTTTCCCCATGAACAGTTGGCTAAAGTTACCCCATATTACTGTAGATCTAAAAGACTCATTGCCAGTTGCTGCAGATGTTTGTTGCTGCATACAGTAGCAGAGCCAGTTTATTTTATTTTATTTTTTTCCACATAGGGTCAGGTTGCCTTGGAAAGCTTTCACCCTTAATTAAATTAGAAAACCACTTTTTGTGTTTACAGAGGTTGTTGTCGTCTGAAAAGCAAAAACAGAGTTAAGAGGAAAAACTTCTTCATGTGACTGTAATATTTAACCTTAAACAAACCACAGCCATACACACCCATGGGGAAACGAATGACTTGGTAGTAGCCAGGTGCTTCTGTTTTCTTCACAGGCTCCATGAAAGGCCAGGCGTTCTGATGATTCTGAAACACACACACACACACACACACACACACACAGCAATAAGTTTTCCTTTTATATTTTTGGGATTTTATGCTGATCCTTCCTTGCTAAAAATTTGAAATTTTCTCTTCCCCAAGTATTTTTAGCCAACGCTTCTGGTCAGAAGTAATAGGTTTTGTGCTTTTGCTAGAGTTGTACACAAGCAGGATCGAATGATTTCGCTCTCCAAAACGCAAAATCCCCAAGATTTAGATTCAATCTTTAATCGGATGAGCAGGAGGCGATGCGGGTGGCGCGGTGGAGCAGAACAAAGATGCGTTTCGGTCATGTCCAGCCTTGATCGTCAAAGGGAAATGGAGAATTTAAGGAATGCAGTTGTTTCACTTGCATATTCCTCCTGACTAAAGGAAAAAGAAGGAGACAAAACAGCTGTTCCTTCCAATATAAATCACTCCCAACATTCCCTTTGGGGAAGAGATGTTATAGGAATAAATCATTTGTCCAGTTAACCTTGTCCCAGGCTTTTTGGAAAAGCATGGAAACCTACTGAAATTAAGCATTCTCCAGGTCTGCAAAAGTGTGGATAAAAAGCACAGATTATATTTTCTGTCAAAATTAACCACCAACATTTTTTTTTAAAATTGAAAGAAAAGATCCATCCACCGATTCAACTTTTCAATCCATCCATCCATTTTCTTACACTCTTAACCCATTGGGGTCTGGAAGGGTTGCTGGTGCCTGTCTACAGGCGAGAGGCGGGGTTCGCCCTGCACAGGTCGCCAGTCCATCACAGAGACAGACAGGACAAACAACCATGCACACACACACACCCCTAGGGAGAACTTAGACCAATTAAGCTGACAGTCATGTTTTTGGACTGTGGGAGGAAGGCGGAGTACCAGGAGAGAACCCACGCATGCACAGGGAGAACATGGCAACTGCGCCAGTGCAGCCCACTTTTCAATCCATCCGAGTCTTTAAATTTCCACTTAAAAATCAGTTGAAAAACTGACGAAAACTTTGGAAATTCAAGTGTGAAATGAAGGGAAGGGAACTATGCTGGAGCCTTACCTTCACATGCTGCAGGATGGTTTTCAGTGTGCTGTAAAGTTGGTCAGGGTCCTTCAATTCCTTCCTACAGTAACAAAATAAAGGGTGAATAAATTATTCCAGATTATGACTGTTGTTTCTTGTATTTCTTGCATTTCTTGTCCTAATTTAAATATCTTGCTTTTATCTCTCTAAATTTATTTCTATTATTAAAATCTGTTTAACAAATTATTACTTGAAGGACTGAAAGGTGAACTCTTGGACTCTTACCCCTTTCCTGCAGGCTTCCAGCCAGTTTCACCTGTTTATAGCCAAAAAAATAGTAATAAAAAATTCAATATCCTTGAAGCATTCAGAACAGATTAGCATTAGCTTGTTTTTCTATAGTGCGTGCCGTGTAGTTCTCAGTAACGTACGTATGCCGGGAATGCTCTCGATGGGAATCTGCCGGACCCCGTCCTTAAAACAGGACAGTCCCGGGTAGACCTTTCGGATCTGGGCCTGCTTCCTTTCTATCAGCTTTTTGATGATCTGATGGAGACACAGGACAGGCTGAGTTTGAGGACAGAGAGAGAGAGAGAGAGAGAGATGCAAGACTTTATTAAATAAGCACTCAGGTACCTCCTTCTGCTTCTTGATGATAACGGAGAACTCTGTGTAGGGGATGCTGGGGTTGAGTTCGCAGCCCATCAGCGTGGCTCCCTCGTAATCCTTGATGTAGCCCACGTACTTGGCTTTGGGGACCTTAATGTCCTTTGAAAAACCCTGAGAGAGATAAAAGCAAAACGATCAGTTCTAAAACTGATTTAATGCCATTCACGTCTCTTCATCTAGATGGACCGTTACCTGTTTCTTGAAGTACCCAATTGCGTACTCGTCAGCGTAAGTGAGGAAGTTGAGTATTTCATGTTTTATGTGATATTCCTTTAGGTGGTTCATTAAATGGGTCCCATAACCCTGCAACCAGCAGCCAAAGATCAGAAAACAGAGCTTTGAAAAATGATGTTTTAAGATAATTGCATTTTTCTGCATATGAAAAAGCTGTGCGATACAAGAACTACACCCAACTACTTGTAATAATTGGTGTTCAACTATAAAATGACTCTCCATGTGGTTTACAGGAGTCATTTTTAACCCGTCCTGTTGTCAATCAAGTTGTTTCTCCTCTATTTTATAGTATCATTACATTTTGGCAGTATGTGTTACTCGTTCATATCTTTTAAGCCTACTTCATCTTTATGGACAGGTTACACAAAAGTAACATTTATTTTACAGATGAGGCATTGTAAATGAAAGTCTTTTGAAAACTGCATTTTGTATTTAGTTAGACTACCTTTGTCTGCTGTTAAAATTTGATGATCGGTGACATTTAAGTGAGGCCAAAATGAAACAACCAAAAAAAAACATAATAAAAATGTGCGCACACTTTTTCACAGCACTATAGATAAACAACAGGAAGTGAAACACCTAAGAGACTGTTCTCACCTTGACTTGCTCATTGGATGTGACGGCACAAAACACAATCTCCGTGAAGCCCTGCGATGGGAACATCCTGAAACAGATCCCCCCAATGACTCGGCCATCTTTTATCAAAGACAGCGTTTTATGTTTCCTGCCAGGAAAGAGACACAGGCGACCTCATTACCCCAATGCGTTTATGAAGACGGGTAACAATAATAAACCAACACGTCAGAAATACTCACGGGTCAAAGACCAGTCGGGTTATGTATTCTTTGGGCATCCGGGGAAGCTGGTGGGAGAAGACGTTCTGAAGGCCAACGAGCCACATCAGGATCCTCTTGTTGGGCTTCTGATTGAGCGAGTTCCCGATGACGTGGAATTCGATAACTCCTCTCCGCTCTTCGAGGCGGGCGGCTTCATCGCGGGCAGAATGAGCAGACAGCAGACTCGTCTGACCAGGAGAGAGGTGTAAAAGATCCATGATCGTCCTGTTGCCATCATAAAAACGTAACTCCTCAAATGTCTGAAATCACTGCTCTCTTTGATTAAGGACTGAACCCGACTCAACACCGTTATGTGATGCCTTAATGCGGTTGACAAAGTAGGGTTAAATAAGCTGAAAATGTGACGCAAATACAGCAACCTGAGTTATTAGTGTCAGAGGGAAAAAAAATAGATCAAATAAATTCTTAAGTTGCTGTAGCATAAATTAGAATATAGGTTCTGATTCGGCTCGGTTGGTGGATAATAAACAGGATGCATATTGATAAGGTTCCTAATCAGACCCACAGGATTACAGATTCTCCATCAGAATGATGGGCATGAGGTGCTTTTCCAAATATCCATCTTATGCTTCACACCAAACCCAGCTAGAATATTTGTTGCTTGAAAACCTCACTTCCTGTGTCATCACATAATGCGCTTCATTATTGTTGTGATGGTAAGACAGGAAAGGGTTTTGCTTGACACTGGGTCTAAATTTAAAAATGCAACTCTTCGCTGCGGTCATACAACAGCATCAATTCACTCAAATTAAAGATATTTTCTAATTTTCAGTGTTAGAGGAAGGATGGCTATGGCAGTAATAGATCATTGTTAGAAATCTTCAAGAAAACAAGTGAAAGAAAACAGAAGATTGCAAACAAACAAAACACCAAATAATAAAGCTGTATGAAGAAAGGATCCAAGGTTAGGTGATTTTTAGTATCAGGTTTATTTATTTATGTATTTTTTTGCCTCCAAATCTGAAATGGCTCAGATCATGTTCGTAAAAAAAAAAAAAAAAAAAAAAGAAAAAAAATCAGACGTGGTAGCACATGAAAGGATCAGAAACACAAATTAATATTAGTAAAAATAATTCTGAAAGAGCAAAGGGTTCTACATCACAGCTTTGCCTCGTAAAACAGAAACATCTCGGCTCAGTTTGTTCCTCTTTAAGTGTTACTGGGTACAACAAGAACTGAAGAAGCTGTAAAGGAGGCAGATGCATCCCCACATTTTAAGAAGACACTGAACTGAAGATCCTCCTTAAATATTTAAATATATTTAAACGGCAGTATTTTGTCTCATGTTTAGTTTAAACAGCTTTGGAATGTTACATAATCCATGTGTTTTTTTGTTGTTTTTTTTACCCTCTGCCTTCATTTAAAGGTTACCTCTGGAATGGTGGCAGGGTCACTGATGGTTGCCATGACTTCATTGATGAGGTCCATGGGGATGTCCCCCACCACCCTGGGTCTCTTGCTCTCTTCATGGTGAAGCGGCTCTGAGGCTTTTCGCTTTTCTCCTACTGTGAAACCAACACATACACGGTACAAAGCGCTCTTTGAAATCCTCATGTTTCTTCTGCGTTTTGTTTGCTTCACAGAAAAGACAGGCATCAACCAGAATTTAAAGATATAGCTCACTGTGAGCTTAGCTTCACCAGAACATGCTAGCATTATTTGTGTCGTTTGCCTCATGTTTTGGTCGATTGATACAAGCTTGCGACGACAAACTGAACACGCAAAGTGAGCCAATTTTCAGATGTGGCAATTATTAGCTGGAAAATTGCTGATTTATTATTTAAGGAGACAACTTGAGAAATTGCAAGTTCGTCTGTGATACCTGGGTTTGACTCCAGAACAGAGGCGGGTTTCCTGGCAGGGCTCACACTTCCACAAGTGGACTGGTCCACTGACATGGGACTGGTGCTGTAGTATATGGGCCTGGCGACTGGGGGAGCACTTATCACTGCACAGACAAAGTAAAGACATTAGTAGATTAAATACCAACAGATGTATTGTGTTGCATCATGTCACTTTTTGTCCATATATTAACATTCTATCACCAACAAATGTGTCGGTGAGGGTTTGCACTACCTGTGTGGACAGGAATCTGCCCTCCTGTTGCTCCCACCAAGAAGTCTTGGCTCCAGATAGGAGAGCTGTGACTGTAAACTTCCTCTTCCAACATGGACAGGAATCTGAGAGAGAGGAAAACACAGCTAGAACATTACTATATCCAAACATGTTTCTACATACAGTGCTGAACTGCACTGCTATTTTCAAATCACATCAGGTAAAATAATGATTGGCTTTCTTTTTTGTTGTTGTTCTGGTTACATTTATGTATACTTTTGGATGAAATCCTTGTCTGACCTAGTTCAGGCATTACCGTATTTTTCGGACTATAAGCCGCTACATTTTTGCCACGCTTTGAACCATGTGGTTTATAGCCTGGTGTGGCTTTTCTGTGTATTTTTCTTCAACCACCAGGGGGCGCTTTAGCAGGAAGTGAATCATTGGAAGTCAAAATTGGAAATCAAAGAAGAAAGTGCTAATTTTCATTTAACACATGCTAGCAGCAGGCACGACGGAGAAATTTCTTCAAACTCATATGATGCAGCTTTTAAGTTGAAGGCTGTCGATCTGGCAGTACATATTGATAGTCGCTGCACAGCTCGGCGTGAACGAAACCATGATTCGGCTTTTGAGACAGAGGAGGGCTGCATCCTTAATAAATCCAGCAGATTTATTGCAGTTTTTTTAATTTTGTTTTTTCCCAAAAAATTTGTAGGTAGTATGCTGCGCTCTATAGTCCGGAAAACACGATAATTTTATACAGTTTTTGGTTTCTTTGGGTTTTTTTTTTTTTTTGTTTACATTTACCACAGTGGGTACTCTCTGCATGTCATTTCTGTTTAGTTGCGTCTCTACACAAGACAAACAAGCCGAGTTGCTATCAGTCATCTTGTGTGATCACTTTAGACTTCAGGGCCACAGCAGGTTGAATACCATTGAATGTGCATGAATCTGTGGGTCCATCAGCATGACTGCTATTTTTCTGTGCACACTTTTACATATCTTGTACTTACTTGGGAAAGTGTGTGAGAATGAGAGTGCGTTTCTCAGGAGGAAGCTTGTCCTTCTCCTGTCTGGCCTGCTCCAGCAGCTGCTTCCTCATCACAGTGAACACGGAGCGCAGCAACGTCCGGCCGAAGATCTGCGTGGTCTCGTAGCGCGGCAAGCTGTCGCAGAACTGCGGCACGTTGCAGTAGCAGAGCCACCTGTAGAGTGCGTGCAAACACATTTTTATAACGTGGAAATCGCATTGCGCTGATGAATGCCTAATTTAAGTCCGCTTAATATAACCTGGTGTAGTTGACTTTGTACCCAACCACGTCGTCACTGGGCACCCTTTGGCGTCTCTGAGAGGGAGTCTCCAGCTGCCAGTAGTTGATCTGATTCAGGAACATCTTGGCCAGCTCCATGATAGTTTGTCGTTCCTTTGACGGTAGGTGGCTGAATTTGTACTGGACGAAATTATTCACTCCCTTTTATTTGAACAATGAGAGAACAGTGACGTGACGCCATGGCGCTAATAAAGTGCAGCGTTCTTTTCCAGTTCCAGACTTGATTTTACCTGCTCAATGCTGGGCTTTTCAAACGGCGGACTCTCTTGTGCCTCCAACATCGGCTTACCCATCTGTAGGATAGACTTTCTCAACAGCTGTCGGGAAACAGAACAATGCGTTGATCGCTTTCTGTGCAATGCAAATGAATGTCTTCGAAGTACGGACGAGGTAAGCGGTTGGTTACTTTGAAGAGGGAGAAGTAGACTTGTTTGGTGTCAGCATCCTCCTCTTTGTGAACACAGGTGTAGAGATACTCCACATCCAAAACAATACCTAGTAGCCTGTTCATTTCCTCCTCTGAAACATTTTCAAGATGAGTCACGTGATCACCTAGGAGGATTAAAAAAAGAAAAAGCTATTAGCAAAGAAAACACTGAAACTGACATCAACGCTGAACAATACGGAGATGTAGATGTGTGTGTGTGTGTGTGTGTGTGTGTGTGTTTTTTAAGTACCTAACGTGTGAGAACAGCTCCGACAAGGTTCCTGCAAGTTTACTGTGTTGGATTGCTGGTCAGTTTGAGGAGGTGTCGGAGGCGGGTTCTGACTTTTCCAGCCATTACATTTACAGGCTCCTTCAGCCTGTGGAAAACATGACTCAAATTAGTACGATCAGGAACAGATGCCAGTGCAGTGATCAGATACATTTTAATAAAAGGAAATCATCCACGTGTTAATGTTTTTTTTTGGTATTTCAATTCAAGCAGTGAAATTTGTAGATTGAGTGTCTATTAAATTTTGATGATTGTGGTTTACAGCTTATTAAAATTGAGTTTCTCCCAAAAGAAAAAAAAAGGTATGCTACATAAGAATACCTTCGAAATCTAGGTCTTGTGAAAAGTACATCAACACATTTACAGTCTTTCAGTACTTGGTAGGGCCTCTTTCTGCATGAATTAGTACTTTTTGGCAGTGTGAGCAAAATCCTACTGTAAAATTAAATTCGAAGCAAGTGAGTACAAGAAAGCATGAAGTGCTGTATTTTTTTTCTTATTTGGTTGTGTTTTGGATTTGACTCCCCAAATCAACACTGCCTGTTGAAACATCAGACTGGACCTCAGGTAACCGGGGTCCTCTTTCTCCAGACCAGGGTTCTGAAACCTTAGCCAGATGTGCCTTTACAAAACTTGCCTCAAAAATGTACAGAACTGAGATTTCTTTAAATTTAAATGTAATTTTTAGTGCAAGGTTTTAAAATTTTTTTTAATTTTTTTTGTCCATCTCAACATCATATTTTTATAGCAACAGAATTTTGTGTTTTTATTAGCTGTATACTCTAGATTACAGGGAAAAAATAAAATTTTGAAATGCATCACCGCGTGAGACGAATCCGTGTTTGAACTTCATTACTGGAACAAACAAACTTATTCTGCTTGGCTGAGGTGCATCTATTCCCTAATGTAAACAGAAACTTGCTATGGCTGTAACGCCGTGTACAGGCGAGGCTTCTCACCGCGGTCAGCTGGGCTGGGCTGTTCTGAGCATGCGCTCTGGAACGACAACAAACTCCGCCCACCCCAGCAGCTGTCACCCTGTCAAAACAAAGACCCCAGTCCCTCTTTGCGGATCGTAGCTGCATAAGCAACACAAACCCCTGTGTGTGCCTACAGATGTGCTCTGTCAGGCGGCCCCGGCTCGGTGAAATGCCCCGGTGAAGTCTGGGTGAAACCGCGCACTAACACACAGAGGGACAACCGCGTCTCTGCTCACAGCCAGCGACTCCAAAAAAGCAGAGCCAATGTTTACGCTCACCCACCCCCCACCTTGACAGAGCCAGGGTAGCGCTGTAAAAACACGGATCTCGCAGCGACAGGGCCGCTGCCGAAGAGCCCGAATGCAACACTTAAACTTATGTAAATAGCACTGTTCGTTTCATCCACTGGTTTGTGCATGTACACATTTAAAAAGAAAAACAAAAAAAAAAAAAAAAAAAAAACTGATGCTCGGCAATGGCTTCCTTTGCTGCGCTTGCATTTTAAGAAACTATTGCAACCAACCCAAACAAGCTCTTGGTGCGGATTAAGCAGTCAAAACTGCAGTGCTCTAAAAGTCTACCGTCTGTAAACTGAGCATACTTTGCAGGATGAATATACTCCGAGTTTTTCCAGTTTCTTCGGCCGTGGTGAGGAGCGGAGTTGTGCCTTCTTCGCGGCTATACGTGCAGATCCTCCAGCGGCGCCGGAGCCCTCCGTCCCCGCGGCTCCGGGAGCGGCCGGAACCAGGCCCGCGGCTCCGACGGCCGGCGAACCTTGTTGAATCCCCACGCTGTCGGCCATGACTGCTCACCGAAAGCCAGAAGGGACCGCAGGCCCGGGGAACACGATCGCCCTGCCGTCCGCTCTATTCCACAGGCGGAGGATCAGACATGGCGCTCATCCTTATTTTCAATTTCTCGCTGTAGGCCCATTTTCCTCCGCTAGGGGACTCGGATTGGACGGGCCAGTTTAACTGACTGTAACTCTGAGAGGAGAGGACGCAAAAGAAAAAAAAAACAAAAAAAACACAGCTAATCGTGGGGAATTTTCAAGGTCAAATCTGGTGGAGGGGAAAAAATAAACGTGGAGCCTGATCACAAGTATGTAGAGGGGGAAAAATGAACTGAATAACCCTCCCAATGCAATTACATGGGCCATTAAATTAATGAGTAAAAACTTAATTAATGATACATGGTTTTAAAATGTTGGACAAATGAAAACCTAAAAATCCATCCCACCCCTGACTCTGCTACACATAAATAAAACCCAATACAACCAATAACCTACCAAAGACATTTAATTAGTCCATACAGCTCAGATGATGATCAGATGATAACCTGAGCAGTATCACATTCAGACAAATGAACACGCAACACAGGTTAGGGATTAAGTTGTGAAGTTGTTTTAAACAGGTTATAAAACAAAAACATTGTAGTAATATAACATTGGGATGCTTTTCTTCAGCAGGAACCAAGTTGATGGGAAAGTTGGAAGAAACCCTGTTGCACAGGCTCACCTTCCAACTGGACGACGACAAATGAAATAGTTCAGCTCAAAACACTTAAGTGACAGAGGCGCCTAGTCAAAGTCCTGGCTAAATCCAGTTAAGAACCTGATACTCTGTCCAATCTGAATGATCTCGAGTTGTTTTGCAAACCATGCATCATTTCCTTCAGCTGTGCACTAATTTTGCCGTTACATAAAATACAGCAGCGTTTGTGCAGACAGAACATGCAGACAGAAAGTGCCCAACTACAATGATAAATGATCAAATTTATTTCAGTATGTATTTTGTCATTACATAACAGTACTGTAAAATGCTTGCATTTAAATGTGTTCTGTTGCAAAGAAGTGTTGACAAAAAAAAAAAAAAAAAGGGAAAACATACAATTTACACCCCCTATTAGGTTACCTGACATCTGTTCTATCGCTCCTGCATTACGGTAGCAACGCTTTCTGAGATGCTGTGGATTGTCAGACCGATCTCATTTATCCCAATTTTTAGGGAAATTTTCCAACAAATAGCTCTGGATGTGGAAGTTCAGCTTTACTGGGGATATAAATGAACCATACTAACAAGAAAAAAACAAACAAACAAACAAAAGGCAACAGAAAGGTCATTTTTAACAAACAGAATCTAATATGCTTGGGTATAACATTTTAGAAGTGTAAATAAATGCAATTTTATTTATTTTTTTACTTTTAACACTACATACATTAATATAGACCACCACTGATTATAATTTAACCATTTTTGTGAAAAGAAACAGCAAAACTCCAAACCCAAACTGTAGCTGTTTTCCTGCTATCTGTACAGTTTTTTTTAACCCCTAATGATTATCTAGATAACTCCCTAGCAAGCATTAGTCACTAGAAAAAAAAGAAAAAAAAAAAATCAGGAAAAAAAGTAGACTACACCGCAACACCATATTTACAGTATATTATTTATATATTTATATTATGTATATATTTATAACACACTGACTGAGATTATGACAACACAAATTCATAAGCATCATTAGTGCAAGGCATGAGTAAGACCAGTAAAAAAGTTATTGACAAGAAAAAGTCTAGATAGCTAATGTGTATGTGTGTGCAAATATGTGTGTGTAACATGTGGGGACATAGAAAAACACAAATAATGTGCTTAACATTGGTATGAATGAGGTGTAACAGACTGTGTGTCTACGAACTGCAGAGTGAGTGTGTGCTCCATTGTGCAAGTGTGTGTAATGTGCATGTGACTATAAGTCTACAGTTGAAATCAGTCACCAGCCAGCCCAGGCAAAGTTCGAATATACCGACACACCAACGTGTCTAAAGCACTTCCTAATCCACGTGTGAAATAATTAGAATTCCACTTTAAACATGAAGAGACCTCACATATTGCAGCATCCCACTCACAACCACCACCTTTGCTTTTTTGTTTTTTTTTTTGTTTTTCTTTACCCTGTGCAAACCCTGCAGCGGTCAAGCAACACTGACATAATGAAGGAAAAAAAAAAGCTCTTTGCATAAACAAAATCATCCAAACCCAGTTTGATGGCTGACAAGGGATTAACGAAAGGAGACGACACACGAGAGACGAGCGGTTGCTGATGTGTACCTTAGAGGCCTCTGGCTGAGGGGATGGAGGGGGCTGTCAAGTGTTGCAATGGTTCTTGCAGACACTCGATGCTTTAAGGAATACTGCAAAACATGATACAATGCCACAGCGAGGCAAAAACAAAGCAGGCACAGTCCCTCAGAGGAGACTACAGGTAGAAAAATATACAACATACGCTCTAATTCTAAACTAATGAAGGGAAAGCCTGAGGGAATCAAGAGTTTAAAAGTTTCTTTTAAACTTTGAAGAAAAGGTTCTGAAGACATGAGAGGGACACAGATCTCAGGGTTCCTCTTTTGACTTTCTACTCGACGTCTTTCCTTTTCTCAGAGCCACAAAAAAATGGTTCTTTGTCTCCAACTTTTGTCGCTTTGTGATACTATAGACCAAAGTAAAACACAGTTTGATTTTCTTCTCTTTTTTTTCACCCACGTAAATACACACGTATGTGCAATGACGGCTTAAAGAAAAATATTCTAAATAACCAATAACGACAACAACAAAAAAAATCTACCAAAAATGACCAAAAGCAGAAGAATGGTGGAAATAAGAGCAGTAGTTTCCAGAAAAGGGAAGTGACCCCCCCTTTCCTCAAAATTGAACTCCTATCACAGATGTTGGATGGGCCGACGTTTCTAATATCTGATCGCTGATCCATCTATCAGCCGGAAGGTGTAAAGTAAAAGAGAGTGGTTAGGAGGCGTCTTCAAGGTACCAGCAGAACCTTAATGGAAGAGGCAGAGCCCCAAAGACATCAGTGAAATGGCACTGACTTTGCTACCGAGATACAAAGAAATAAAGTGTGAGGGAGGATACAGGGCATCTTTTTCTGTTTCAAACAAAGGGGGACACGTTGCTTTAGTAGCTGCAGTGGCGTCTGGGGCGTCGGCCACATTAGTTACTAGTTTACAGGTCAGGGAGGGAAAACTGTGTTCTTCATTTTAGGTAGAGCAGCACGGAGCCTTGGCTGGCTGAGCAGCTTCCGTCAGGTCAACTCCCCGGGTCCGACCGCTGTTAGCTCCTGGAGCTTGAGGCTCATTTTTTGGCAATTTCTTTGCTGAAGATAAGAAAACAAAGAAGCAAAAGAAAGAAAAAAAACAACAGCATTTTTTTTTTAGGAACAGAAAGCTCAAGCAATATATATTTTTATATTTTAACTAACATAATGTTAGATGTAACATTATTAATGACCATATCAATTATGTCAAGAATCACTTACCAATAGCCATAAATATCTCATTCACATTCATAGATGTCTTGGCTGATGTCTCCATGAAAAGTAGGCTGTTGTCGTCTGCATATGATTGAGCATCCTGTAAAAAGAAAACAAGAAAATAGCATGAATATTCAACATAGCTTGACACATTACCATAACAGACGAGAATAAGAATAAGCTGCTAGACCCGCGATATCCAAACTTTTTGCCAAAATGATCAAGTTGAAAGTACTGGCAGTAGTTAGTAGCCATGTAGTTGGATGTTTGTGGTCAAACGCCTGTGACTGCCGACC
This sequence comes from Poecilia formosa, assembly GCF_000485575.1. Lineage (NCBI taxonomy): Eukaryota > Metazoa > Chordata > Actinopteri > Cyprinodontiformes > Poeciliidae > Poecilia > Poecilia formosa. Next base: position 2,153,512 of record NW_006799960.1, read on the forward strand.
ACGTTTGAACTGTTCATAAATTGTGGTCCGAATTTCGCAGGCCACACAAAAATCTTTCAGTCGCCTTCAAATGGCCACAGGCCAGATTTTAGACGCCCTGGTGTTAGGAAAATGGAAGGCAGAAAGAAAGTATTTATGCTGCAACCACAAACTTAAGTTAATTAAGTCATATGACACATAGGGCTGCACTATATCACTAATTTATCACTATTGCAGAATCATTGCACCCAACATACATATTGATGATCATCAAAATAATTTACAAATGAAAATCTAAAACATGTGGAGTGCATTTATTCCACGACTCAATATCTGGTACAGCTACTACCCATCAACTCTGACCAGTTTTCCTGTCTCCTCTAAAGAAACCATTCCTATAGCATTATGGTGCCACTTTTCCAGCGATTTAAAGTATGTAACTAATAGTCCTAATTAGAATGTCCTCCATCTAAAATCATCTGCTTCTACTAGGTTGTCTTCCAGAATTGGCCTGTATTTAACTTCATACACATTCCCGTCAACCCTGACCTGGTTAATCTTGTTTTGCTCCATCAGATAAATTCATATTTGAACCCCTAAGTGTGCGGCTGTGAAGTGACAAAAACACGAGAACTGTTGCAGTACTTTTTGCAACGCAATCAGAATATTTGTAATGTTTCTCTTAGGAAACAAACAAGTATGAAATGATGGGTGAGTCTATAAAAAAAGAAACAAAAACCCAGTGACTAATTGCAGGATTGTTAAGTGGGTAACAACGTGACCTGAAAATCCACAGCTCTCTTGGAGGCCAGGTCGGCTTTATTTCCTGACAGAGCGATGACTATATTAGGACTAGCTTGTCTCTGTAGCTCCTTCACCCAGTTCTTTGCCCGCGCAAAGGACTCCTGCAAAACACACACCATGTGCCATGAGTTAATACTCTCGCTTTACATCATCCTGCAATCACATGCAAGCAATCTGGTTTCATCTATGCAAGTATCATCAGAGCAACTTTCAAAAACCGAGAGCTTCCACAGACGCACCTCGTTTGTGATGTCGTAGACCACGATGGCGGCTTGTGCTCCTCTGTAATACATGGGCGCCAAACTGTGGTACCGCTCCTGACCTGCGGTGTCCCAGATTTCAAACTTCACCGTCGTGTCATCTAGACACACTGTCTGGGTGAGAAAAGCCGCTGAGGGGACAGAACGAGGTGACAGGCTGAGTTGGGGGACATCCAAACGTAAAGGACTGGCCACATTTAAGATAAGTCTCCAGAATGAGAAGATCTCAGAATAATTCATCTGCGTGAATTATTCACATATATATCAGCACAGGCCTTGATTACCTACCTCCTATTGTGCTTTCTTGGAATTCGTGGAACTGGCCCTTGACAAAGCGAAGCACTAAGCTGGACTTCCCAACGGCTGATTCCCCCAACAGCACCAGCTTGAACTGACAGATCTTGTTTCCTGCGTTGGGTCCATTGGGTCTTGTAGCTCCTCCTCTGCTGGCCATGGCCTAATCAGATCCTATGCTATCCTGTGGGCCAAACTTTACGACCTGGGCGTCCGCTGCAGGAAACGGGGAAACTGTTTACTGTTTACTGCACAGTGATAAACGTGTTAAACTTCAGAACGCAACACAACTTGTCATCCAAAACGTTCCAAACATGAACACATTTCAGGGTTTGTTTATGTACGAGTACACAACATTTTAACATAGCTTATTAGATATCCACATTAAGTATATGTCAAACACAGGTAGATAATAGGAAAATCCTTACGAAAGAAGAGAAAAGTGTGCCTCTTCACTGACAGATGACCAACCCCAATTCAGTGATAAAAATTAAAAAAAAAAAAGTAAACTAAAACATCCTCACAGTAAAGCCGCTTCAAAGCCTCTGTAATCAAACTGTATCAGGTGATGCTGGAGTAATGACTAAAACTTAGATGGATTTCACCAACATAAACTGATGTATTTTATTTCTTTTGGATGACTGGTTATCTAAGAAGAGTGATTGCATGTTTGACATTCTTCTGACAGTAGAGAATGCTGTGTTTCACTCAACTTCACCATTAACCTCTCTGACCACCCTATTAAGATTTCTTAAGATATTTTAACACTAAAGAAGCAAATCGCAGCAACTTATCTGATGCTGCATAACAGGAGCATGTATAAAAATAGAAGCCATGTTGAAGGAACCCCTCATTTTATCAGAGTAAAATATCTGATCTCTGTTTCAGACTAACTCTATATATTGTTTTTATACAAGTAGGGAAAAAAAACATGCATTAGTTATTGTGCATATTGACACATCTTAGAAGGAAGTTAAATATTTAGAGAAAGTTTTTTTTTTTTTTAAAGTCACAATAAACTGATGCGGTTTTATTGCTTAAATTAAGAACAAAAGTCACTAAATTGACAGAAAACCTTGTTCAAAGCAGGACCGGGGTCAAACTTGATGTTTGAACTGAATGCAAAAAACATTTGTAATAATTACATTCCGGCTAAATTTCTCTAAGTGGCATCGGCGTCTCCTCTGTCAAACGTCTTCCGGAACAAAGCAAAATAAAAAAATAATAATAAACACAGATATAGGCGCCTCTCCAGAAAATAAACTGACAAACACAAACAAACATCTCTTTGGAACAAAACAGCAGATTAATATGAATAATTTCCATGAAATGCCTTCAAGCTGTGCGTCTCTTTTTCTCAAACATGTTTTACCAGTTTATGTGTCATTATTGACTCATACACTAATGAACTGAACTGAAAGCTGCAACAAGAAGCATAGACTTGACGATTGGTACGGGCTAAAATCACTTTCAAAGAAGTAAGGAGGAAGCCGACACAAACAGACTAAGAGAAAGAAACAAAAATCCTGTAACGAAACACAGCCGTGTTTTATTACAGGACGGAAAGAGAAGGAGATCCGTCCCACCCACAATATTTAAGCCCGTTTTCTCTGTGAGAGCCACTGTTTAGATGCATACCATGCATTACTGACTAACTTATTTAGGAATAAATCCTAACTGTGGAACACATGGCCGCTGTTAGGAAGTAAATCTTGTCTGAGCGACATGCGGAGCAGTTTATAAACTCCTTTAAATACAAACTTGGACCTTTACATGCTCTCCCCTTGACATTGGCAGGTACTGTTAAAAAGTCAGCTAAATGCAGGCTGATATTGCTCTTAGAGAAGTGTTTGACCCAGATTGCTTCGACCTTTTTTGTAAACGCAAACGTGGAAATATTCTTTGTGTCCATCCATAAAAAAAAAATAATAAAATACTTATATCCATGTAAGCTTTTCTGACCATTAATAAAATCAACAGAAATGATACAAGATTATTTATCAACTTACGAAACATTTAGAATTTGTTACACTTAAAAAATGGCATTTTTATATTCGACTGACAGCAGAAAAAATAAATAAAACTAGGTAAATTAGGACTGCCATTTTACCCACCCTAAATATCAAATACTTTATTAGTTTATTAAGTGGCCATCACATGAAGTCTGTTTCCAGCAATAATCTGTGAGTTAGTGAAAGGAGTGAACTACAACATATTTTTTATTGCACTATATAGACAATGGCTGATTCTCTATGTCTCGTTTTGGAAAAGCTTTGACCAATTTTTCTAGTTAAGGGCATCAATATAATAGAGATCTAAGATCAGTATTTAAAGTGTGTTTTCAAGTATTTCTTCAGTGATCTGTCATTATATATGCTAGGAGCGAGGGTAAAAAACAGTTGCTAAACAGATTTTTACAACCATCTTACAAGAAATACAAAATCATTGAGTCGACATCTTAAACTGGCTTTATATTAGCAATTTGTGCAAAACAAGCGTCTTTGCATATTCACAAGAAAATGACATGTCTGTTCAGCCTTCCTGTTATCTGTTTAGTCTAACTTTCTCTTGCTACAATGGATGAACTGCACACATTTCAATTAAATTAGTTCCCTTTTCAATAGCTTCTCAGATCTCTATGCTTCTTCTGACACCTCAGTAATAAGGAATTTTGAAAATATTGAGTCTTCTTTCCACAATAACAACTTCCACATGGAGTGTTGTTGTTCTAGTTAATACAATTCAAAGACATTGGCATGTTCTGTCAATTTTAAAAGACAACTGACTGGAGGTCACACTTAAAAGTCAAAATTTCCAACAAATAGCCAGATGATTTTCATAGACAAATTATCTGTGGGGATCTATTCGAAAGAAATGCAAGCTTCATTTTCAAAGGGAAATTTTAAGGAGGAATGTCTAAAAACACAAGCATTAGAAAACATGAACACACAAGGAAGAGCAGCAAGAAGACAGTCCCTGTCTGTTTATCCGGACAAGGACTGTCAACAAACGATGCACGACTGCTGTGCTCACACATTAGGCGCACTTAACAGTCAATCGTTGACTGTAAACAGACTGGCTCATGCTAGCTGTGGCTCTGAGTCTGTTTTGATATTGGATAGCGACTCCTTTCCCAAATGTAGCTTGGTTAGCTTGCACATTGCTAACATACTGCCATCGAATGCTAACTTGACAACAAATTTAACCACTGGCAACTGTAATAATATCCCACAAAAATGCACAAGAGTAAAAAAATAAAGCAATAATATAATAAAATTATGTAAAATGGATGTTAATTGCTAAGGTTGTTACGGCACTTAAACGGGAGTTGCCAAACCCTTAGCAGTAGCATGCTAGCATTGTTAGCATTCCACCCACCCTTTAAGCTGGTAACTAAACGAGCGCTTTTGTCCTAAAACTACCTAAACCAGAGGTTTACAAAGCTACCACACCACCACACACTACGAACAACAACACTCAGTTGAACCAGACTAAGACCTATAAGTCTGTATGATCCGTGGCTATCAAACATCACAGACTTTAGCCGGAGTCAGGTAACGGAGACCCAACAGAGACAACGTTAGCGCTAATCACACTCAACCAGCTGCTAACACCAACATGTCCGCTACCTGAGAGCCAGACGATGGGGGGAACTTTTACTCCCACCACTTTGGTGTGTAATACACACGGAATCCGGGGCACTGCGGTGAGATTGGTACGGGGAGCCGAGAAAACAATTTCAACAATCCCGTCACGTCTCCTCCTTTCTTTCTTCTGGCAACTTCCCCTTAGAACCAAAACACACAACGAGCTCTTCCGCTCTGCGCCACGTCACACAGTACGTCGGCCCGGCGACACCAGCGATGCAGCTCATACAGTCAGAGGCTTACTGAGAAAAAGTTTGATCTTAAAACAATATTACAATAACAGAAATATAGACTTGCCATTATTTTTAGACATTTAAGCTGCTTTTTTTTTAAAAAAATTTAGAAATAATTATGATTCTCTCACAGTAAGGAAATTCAAGTGTCACAGCAGTAAATTGAGCATTCATTTTCACACAAAAGTAAAAATAAAGAAAAAAAGAATAAGCAGAAAATATACACGCATAAATATACATAAAGAACAACAGGTCATTAGCTGTTTTTCTGACAATATATTAGTCTTGTCTAAAGAATCAACATCAACATGGATAAATTAAAATTTGTACAACTGAAAGGATGAGCTAGAATTGCGCATTTACATTAAAGACTAAGCTGAACAAAGAACGACATTTTAATTGAAAGAAAATGAAGCTCATTTTTGTTTTCCAAAATAAAATGCAGTGGGTTTGCAATGTGTTTTAAGGGTCAATTCATCAACCATACTCAATGGACATAATTTAAAATGTTACAAAAATAAACTGAAGGCTGAAGTACATGAAATATCCAGCAGGTGGCGGTTTAGCTACACCTTTTGTTTTTGACAAGGAGAAGAAGAATTCTGACGCCTATCTTCACCGTAGCTTCCGTAGGGCCATTATACCACGTTTTATTAGTCACTGGCTTAGCATTTTTAATCTTTTTGACTATAATGTGATATTTTTCATAAGACCTTCATTACATTAAGTGCAACGGCATTCGTACATTTCATGTCAGCTTGGTGAACTAGCTGAAAAGCAGCAGCTTCAGAGTCATGGAGGAGGAGACACCAGAGGAGCTGCTGATTAAGCGGCACCGTAAAGAGAAGAAAGACCTACAGGGTATCAACACTTACTTGCTGTCATTCTTCTGTGTCAGCGGTGTGACAATGTGCTGTGACTTAGTTTGCATAATCAAAGTTTTTAATGTGACTGCTTCTTAACTGCAACTGTATAAGACAAGGCTGTGGTTCTAGTACAGTTTGTTGATAATTTTAGACCAACTTCAAATATCCCAAATAGTAGAAAAAACAAAACAAAACAGGACAGAAACCTTTAGCTTGTCCCCTTTTTCCAGTAAAAACTCGCTTTGTATCATAGCAATCGACATGTGGATTCAGTTTTTGTTTAACCACTCCTATAAAAAGTTCTAGCTTTTCAGCTTGGTAAAACTTTTATGTCGTAAAGAGTAATATAAAGTTGACATAATTTATTTTTAGTGCAAACTCTTTGACAAGAAGAGTACTAATGCACTTTATTTTCAGCAAAGATCCAGGGTATGAAAAACTCCGTCCCTAAAAATGACAAGAAGAGGAGGAAACAGCTGACGGAGGAAATAGCAAAGCTAGAGTCGGATCTCAGTCAGAAGCATGAGGAGGAACTCAAGCAGATGAAGTCTGACGCTGAAACAAAGGTAACTTCTTTACTCACAACAACTGACTCATCAAAAACTGTTCATGTGTTCTGAATATTGAAGCATGTTTCAGACATGACTTTTTATCTCTCATCAAAATAATTAATACGCTACCTTTTACAATACGTGACATATTATTTAAACATCATGCAAAAGAAACAGTTGCTCAGATAATATTGTCACACCGACTCATTACCAACCTCAATAAAATAACCTCTGCTCCCCTTCTTCACCTTAACCAGGTGGAGGAAGTGGTGAACGGTGTGGAGGCCATAAAGCTGGAAGGCGGAGAACAAGAAGAGGCAAAACAGCCACGAGTCACTAAAGCACAGAAGAGAAGGGTGAGAAGCTTTTTATAAGGCTTTCAAGTATTACTGTGTTATAACCGATGAAACTGGTATACATGGACGTACACACGTTCTATAAATTGGTCTGTAATGTACTTAAAGTGCAGTTATCTTTTAGTTTAAGTAAAATTAAGAGTTTAGTACCCTAAATACTTATCTATTGCTTCCATTTGAGGTGTTGCTGGTGTTAAATTGGTTATTTTTGCATGAACATTTCTCTCCAGGACAAGAAGGCTGCACAGGAGAAGGAGAGAGAGAGCAGGATAGCAGAGGCGGAGGTGCAGAACCTGCAGGGCGTGAGGCACCAGGAGGGTTTAAAGCTAGCTGAGAAACTTGCCAAGCGACAGCTTCAGATAAAGGAGATTTCATCTGACGGACACTGCATGTACCGTGCCGTTGAAGATCAGCTAGCACAGCGATTAAAGGTGGCTTATGTAAACGGAATATTGAAATTATTTGACTATCTAATCAGACATGCACTAAGCAAAAAAATCAATGAACTTTTTGTAGTTTCCCCATTTGAAATGCCCATTTGGAGAATTTTTTTAATACACCATTCATACTTGTTTCAGTGCAAAAACACGTTGCCATAATTCTTCTGTTTCCTCTCAGCCTGGGATAAAGATGAGTGTGAAGGAGCTCCGATCCCGCACTGCTGAGCACATGAGGAACCATGCCGACGACTTTCTGCCTTTCCTCACTAACCCCAACACTGGGGACATGTTCACAACAGGTACCTGACGTCCCTCTGGCTCTACTACACGATGATACCGACGGAGGTGCAGGTAAACCACGAAATAAATGTTTACGTTTTTGTGGTTGTTTCCAGACGAGTTTGAGAAATACTGCAGCGATGTGGAGCACACAGCAGCTTGGGGCGGCCAGCTGGAAGTGAGTTACTCTGCAGCTTTATTTGTCTTTTTTTTTTTTTTTTTTTTTTTTCTTTTTCGTTAAACATATGCATTTAGAGCAGTTAAGTTGTTTTTCTGCTTTTCAGTCATTTCGTATTACTCTTGTTCACAGCTCCGAGCTTTGACTCAGGTGCTAAATCTGCCAATAGAAGTGATCCAGGCCGACTCCCCGTCAATCAGGATTGGAGAGGAATACGATGGCGAAGTCATCACTCTTGTGTAAGATTATTACTCCGTAATCGCACTTTAAACAGAAGGGAAACAGTTCAATAGGAGATACCAGTGTGGTTAGAAATGTTTTACATCTGCATCAAACAGTGTGACTAGATTTGCATCCGTTGGAGGAAAGCATTCATTGCAGGTTTTCTGCATTTAAATGTAGCTTTTTTTAATGCAAATTTTGTATCTCTCATGACTTTGATGCACAGCAGCTCTGAGAAAAATTTTCTATCTGTAGTGATATTCCAATAATATCTGCCTTAGCTGTTGTTAATGCATGATTGAACAGCATGTAAATATGAACAACTGATAGCATAATGGCCATCTCATAGTGTGTAAAGGAGTGCACATAAAGCTACTCAGTCACAGAATATATTTTGTTGTTGTTTACAGATATATGCGTCATGCCTACGGTCTAGGAGAGCACTACAACAGTGTGGAGCGGTTGAAGGATTCGACCGGTGCTGAAGACAACTGAGAGTCCCGCATCTGTGACAGAAATAAATGTCTTTATTTAACAGATTACGAAACAAACGCTTCATGAACTGAAGTCTGTTTTATTACATGTGTATATATAGAGGTTGAGCGCCACCTCTGAGACAGTTATGAAAACAGACGGCTGCGTTTTTTTTTCCCTGGATGGAGATTATTTTCTTTCAGAGTTTAAATGGAAGAGAAAGGGTCAAAATATCAAAATCCATTATTTCAGTGATACGGTACTGAATCATTTGTCCTCTTATATTAAACACTTTTGAGCCTCATTGATTATCTGTATGTTTCCTTGCTTTTATTACAAGCATTTTTTTGTTTATACAAATATAGGTGGGGAAAGCGTGAGCAGCCAATGCAGTACTGCTTTATCCAGTCTCAACCAAGTCTGCTAATAATCATAGTTATGATTTGTCAATAGCTGGCTTTTGTGATCTTTTTTTTTTTTGTAAGTCATATTGCAACACTTGCATTTCACAGAAATTTGATTCATTAACATTCCTGGCATAAGCAGGCCAATACTCCCAAGTAAATCCCATTAATATGTGCATGATTCAGGGGAATCAAACGTTTCCTCTGCCTCACAGAGCTTTTATAAAAGCACAAAGGGGGACAAGAAGATGTACAACAAAATAAATGTACATGATTATAATCTGCAGAATATGCAAGAACATGCAGTTGGTGCATTGGTGTCAGGATTGCACAGAGTCTAACAAATTATGTAAAAACTATGAAAGGGTTTGAATTTGGTTTATAATTAAGACGGTAAGAATAAACGAAAAAATAGTATGTGACATGTTAATAAAAAAAAGCTAAACTTTTCAACATGACTTTTTGCGCTCAATCTCACTTGCTGACACTAATTTTTTTGAGTGTCCTTATGGTTCCCAATACAGAACTGGATTAAACAAAGGTAAAATTATGCAAAGAAAACAAAACAATCTTACAATGATTTTACACCAAATTTACCAAATGTGATGGTTCCACTAAAATACGAAAACTTTTGTAAGCAAAAAACTTTAGTGCAACCATTATCTTGAAAAATTGATCAGAACCTCTCACTGTCCAAAGGGGCTGTTTACTTGAGTTGATAACTATGACTCAGTTACCATTTTGGAAAGGCTATCACACCAAAATATTAACTAGAGACATGTATCTTTTCAAAAAATATCGATGTGAAATTTTGGCTTCTGGCCCATGGACTATTTGAAGGCAATATTCAAACTGAATACCTTGCCAAAATCTACAACAAGCAGGGTTATTTTTCTTTTCCGTTTTTTTGGCTTGATAGAAACTTTATGCTATAAAACTGTTCTGACACAAATTACATTCACATTACAATAAAAGTTCTGTATGAAAATTTTGTTATTTGACTGTTCTGTTTGATAACATTGACAATGGCAGATAAGATTCCAAATGAACAGTTGAAATTTTCATGACTCACGTTTGTTGTGGTATATATTCTGACTGGACTTCATTGCTCACACGTTGAGACGGCTCTCTAAATTCAAGAAGTCCTCATTCTTTTTGGCATAAATCACCTTTACATAGGCGTGAGTGAATTTAAATACTATTCACGTAAAATATAAGTAGCTTATTTTTTTGTTTGTGAAAATAATTTATGAATTGTATTCTTTGTTCTTTAGGAGAAAAAAGAGAACATGTTGATCTTTATTTCACTCTGTCTTCTCTGCTGGGGGCAATTCAACGGAGTGGTGAGTCAAAAATCTGATGGTCCAAAAATGTTATCACAAATTTATATTTAAGAATTATAGGAAATATTTAATGTCTTGTTTTATTTCACGACCTAAAATATGCTATTCAAGTTACTATGCTTTGGGGCAGAATTATTCTCATTTTTTTATTGTGTTCCTGTGTCAATTTCATCTTAATACTTTATTTTTGACAGAATTATTCTGCATTTAATTTTTCAACATATAAATACCATATGTAGGAGTGTTGTAAGGAGTTTTATGTGGAATGTGCATGTTCTCTATGTGCACAATCTGCCCAGGGAGTAGAAATGTTATGGTGAATGTTGCTTACCAGAAAACAAATATAATTTTTTAATTAATATTGGTGATTGTGAAAAAACAGTCACCAATATAGGTTGCAACATGATGCAACCTGTCTCAAAAGTTTTTTCCCCTTTCCTTCTTTTGCAGAGGTCTGAAATACAGCTAGAAATGTATGAAAATTCGATTGATGACATGTTCAGCAATTGTACAGAAGAGATGGCGAAAATGGTCTTTAACAAGTACTTTACAGAACTGAAAAAGAAAGAATATTGGGCCAATGAAGAAACCAAAATAAAAAAGGATGACCATATTCTGACAAAGGAGGAACTGGACGCAATCCGTGTCTACACAGAACATAAAAACGGAGTGTATCGAATATTTAACTCTGCAGTCAGGGATGGTAAAGAAAAGTATGATAATTCATTTGAGTTCCACATGTTATATTTCCTGCTTGTATCTGCTGTACAGAAATTAAAAAAAGCTGACAAAAAGGAATGCCATACTACTTACAGACGATACAAAAGTGAAGTTACATTTAAATTGGATAAAGACAAAATAAGACTTGGTAGCTTTGCATCTAGCTCTCTGACACCTGACCAGAAAGACTATGGAAATAAGGCCTGTCTTGAAATCACAACTTGCTATGGCGCTACAATCGAAGAGTATTCAGCTTATCCTGCAGAGAAAGAAGTGCTTATCCCCCCCTATGAGTTGTTTGAGCTTATAAAAGGAAAAGATGTCGAAGAACTAAAGGATTGTGAATCTAAGTTTGTCTTGAAGAGTGTTGGCATTAACAGCAATCTGGATTGCATATTAGTTAAAAACAATTTATGCTCAATGCTTGAGAGTACCAAAGTTTTGGTCATACATGTTGTGTAAAACATTGCCATTAACATTGGCTTTTATGGTTCCATGCTGTTATGACATAATTTAATTTTATCAACAGTTTCAAGTGTTGTGTGAATTG
>NW_006799960.1:2166281-2183179 GCF_000485575.1 Poecilia formosa
TCTAAAATATCTCAGCTTTCATTCTGGATCTTACTGTGCTTTGTGATATCCACAGCTGAACAACATTCCCTTCCAGTGTATATATTCTGACACTTTGAGACAGCTCTCTCAATTTAAAGTCATTCCTTTCCTTTTTTTTTCTTTTTTTTTTTTTTGCAGATATAAACATCATCAAAAAGGTTAGGGAGGTTAAATACTATTCACGTAAAGTTTAAATATTTTATTTCTGCATTTGTGAAAGTAATTTAGGAACTTTGCAGGGGGAAAATAAGGAAACATGGTTCACTTTGCTTCACTTTGTCTCCTTTGGTGGGTCCAATTCAATGGAGTGGTGATTCTAAAATCTGCCTGTCTAAAATTGTATCACAAATTCATAATAAAAAATGATCATAGGAAATATTTTCTGTCTTTTGTCTTATTTGATAACCTAAAATATGTTGCACCTGGTAGTATGCTTTGGGCAGAGTTGTTTTCCCTTTTTCAACGCATTTATGCCATTTATGTCTGTATATGAACATGACTGTGCATTATTTTGTCACCATGTCATTGGAACTCACTGGGACAATGAAAAAAGCAAGATAAAAAAAAGATAATATTCTGACCCAACAGGAAGTGCAAGCAATCCGTGTGTAAACAGAACATAAAAACGGAGTGTATAAAAAGTTTAATGTTGCTGTCAGGTCAGGTAAACACATGCATGGTACTTCATTTAAGTTCCACATTTTGTAATACCTACTTGCGTCAGCTTTGCAGAAATTAAAAATAGCAGACAAAAACAAGTGCCATACTACTTACAGACCAAAGTCGGTTCCATTTATACAAATGGCATATAAAATGCGATTTGGTAGCTTCGCGTCCAGCTCTCTGACACACAACCAGACGACGTATGGTACCGAGACGTGCTGTAAAATCAAAACTTGCTATGGTGCTGTGATAGAAGGATATTCAGCTCATCCTGAAGAGAAAGAAGTGCTTATCCCACCCTATGAGACAGTCAAGATTATTGAAAGTAAAGATGTTGCAGAACTGCAGGATTGTAAAACTAGTTGTCTTGAAGAGTGATGGCACTAAGAGCAATCTGGATCATAGATTAATAAGGTAATCTATGGTTGATTTATTTTATTGATTGAGTAATTGGTAACTTATCATTTTCTTTAAAAACCTGAGTTTTTTTTCTGTAAAAAAGAAAAAAACTCTTAAAAAAATTTAGTTTTTATGCTCAATTAAAAAAATAATAAAGTTTAACATTAATATTAACTTGCCAAGTGTTGTTTTATTTATTTATTTTTTTTAAAGAACAGAACTGCATAATGTTCATTTTGCATCCAACACCAAACTCTCTTTGGATCCTTTCTCTTTCCCAATGTAGTATAGCTCCGCCATCTTTATTCTTGTCACAATCAGGTCCGCTCAAGGATGACCAGCAGGCAGCAGCGCCCTCTTCTGGGCAAACTACAACACTAAAAAAAGGTCTAATCAGAATCAGAAACATATTTTACTGATTCCCAAGACAAAATTGCTTATTTGTTGATTATTCCCATCTAAAGTCCTAAATATTAGAAAATATAAATATGACTATTGGTCATGAAAAATTTACAACACAGGTGAAAAATTATCAGTATTTTTAATGTGACCTAAATATAAATTGAATAACATTTATTTAATACATTTTTAAGGCAACACTATTAGGTAATCAGTTGGAACTATATTTAATCTAATAAATCATTCATCAAAAATGAATTGTAATTAATTGTTTGTATCCCTAATCTGGATTGCAAATTAAATGACTTACCCTAACTGCTTGGGAATACCCTTTTTTGACCACATGTATGTGAGATTTATATATTATTTATAGACTCTCCGACATAAGGAGCATAGTTGGTATATGAAACCTGTAAAATAGTGACCAGCTTGCTTTATTGAGGTGTGACCAATAGAGGTCGCACTTGCCCATAGCAAGAACTTTAACAAGATTGTTGACTTTTGTCGCCATGGGAACTCAACAGAAAGAGGCCAGCAAGAGGTGGGATCAGGAAAATGGCCCATGGTTTAGCTCTTAGAGGAACCGTGATCAGAGCTTCATGTGGCAGAGGATACTCTTTAAATCTGAATTCAAACAGGTTGAAGAGCGTTCCTGAGTTTGTTTCCCGATTCCCAAACCTCTCAGTCCTTCTGTTGTGCCACAACTCCATCTCTGACCTCCCAACCCAACTCCAGTCTCTACGTCATGTGAGTCTTCTCCCATTTCCTGCAATCTGCCTAACAAATCACAAAGATTGCTCAGTCTACTATTTTGTCTATGTCTTTAAAGCTAACAGAGCTGAATTTGGGAAATAATGCCCTGAGGGAGTTTCCTGTAGTCCTCAGCCACCTGGGTTCACTGACAAAACTCGACCTGTACAACAACAAAATTGCCGTGGTGTCACCTGACGCAATTGGTAGGCAGGTCTGGACTGTTTGGGGTTGGTAATGCAGACCCTGAATGAACTCAATGACTGCATCATCATGTTTTGAAGGTAACTTAGGAAACCTTGTTGTCCTCAATCTCAACCACAACAACATTCAAAGGTTACCACCAGAAATTGGCAGGTAAATAAATGTACCCACTTTGTCTAAAATTGCTCTTTTTATTTTTTTTTTTTTTTGTGGCTGTTTTCTCTATTTTTTTTTTTTTTTTTCGATTTTGAAATCTTTTCACTTAATTTCTTTTCTTGCAGTAGAATCGCTTTAGAATTACCTAAAGAGCATATTTTCTCTTTTCTTTAATATTTTTTGAGAGAGCTTGCGAGGAACGGGGCTTGCGTCGTTACACCATGTATTTTTTAAGCGTAAATTTTTCTCATCATGAAACTTTTGTACCTAATGTACACAATTTAAAATATTTTTGAGATTATTATTTATATTTATTGCATTAAACTAGTTTAAGGCACTAAACACATTTACCAGCATCAGAGTAGGTAGATGATCAAATGAGAAATATATTTCTTTGTCAAAGATTCTGAAAATGTGTTTATTTGCAGGCTGAGGAAGCTTCAGCACTTCAGCATAGTTGACAACAAGCTGGAGGAGCTTCCTGGTGAAGTTGGTTGTCTTAAAAAGCTGTCAGAGCTCAACCTTACCTATAACAATCTCTCAAGCCTACCTAAGCAGCTGTACTTTTGCAGAAACCTCATAAAGCTGTACGCAGCCAGAAACAGGCTGACCAACCTGCCAGAGGTGGGTATGTACTAATTGGTTTGTTAAAGCAGGCATAATTCATGGCAGCTTGTGAGATGCAACAGCTGGAACCACCAAATTTAAGTCTGACTGTTTCAAAAAAAATATATATATATATGCTGACTAAAACCTTATACCCATCTGGCTTTTCCTGCAGGGAATAACAGCTCTTATTAAACTCCGAGTTCTGGATGTGGCTGGGAACATGCTGTCCATATTTCCCGTAGAGGTACGCTGGACAGCAAAATCCACAATATTATGGTTTTCTTTTCGAAAAGGAAATCAATGACATCGCGTAATGTGTACATTGTAAATGTTTAGTTCCACCTGCTGCACCTGACGGAGCTGTACTGTGACGGGAACTGGCTGATTAAACTTGAACCGGTGCCATTACTGCCGCAGCCTCAGATGCTGTCACTGAAGGTCTTCATATAGTCGTCATGTTTCCAACTCAAACTCTCGTCGTCGTGTAACTGTGACCCAGATGTGTCTCTGTAGGAACTGGCTGCCAGGCTTGTTTTGTTAGAAGTCAGAAAGAAGTTCTCGCTGATCAAACTGAGCCTTCCTCACTACCCAGAGCTGAACGACCTGTTGTCCAGCAGCAGGTGTTGTACGGAGTGCAATGGGCCCTTCCTCGGCACCTGGGTGGAGTGCGTGCATTTTGTCAGTCTGCAGAAGGTCAGAACGGCACTTTCTAAACACGGAGACATCTTCTGTGTTTGTGATGAAAACTGCTACAGTGACGGGTTATTCTAGTTTTTAATCCACGTGCTTCAACATTCAAATGTAAAACTTGACCGGGAGGATGGAGTACTTTAGACTGATTAGACTGATTTTGAATCCTTTTAATTAGTTATTGACTATAATGATCAGATTGCATACAACTTGGAGCACAAATGATAAACTTGTTCAAAGGGAACTTCGGTTTTGCGAATTAGTCAATGATGACCAGCTTCAGCTCTGAAGTCGTTTGTGGTTTTGTGTTTTCGCATTCATCTTCAGTTTTCTGCTAACTTTTCAACAAAAGATATAATTTAACGTTTTTTTTTATGTGAACAATTAATGGATTTGCTTCTAGTATGATTTGTCTTCACCATTTTCTTCCAGTATGGATAAGAAGACTCCTCAATTTTCTCTTTAATGTGTACAAAATCTATGTTGAGTCAAAAAGAAAAATATTTTTCTTATTTTGTGTCATTTTTTTAGCCTAATGAATGTTTTTTTTTTCCTCTGAAAGCTTTAGAAATCATACCTTGTGCAGGATACAATTTGAGAAAAGTTAAGATTTGAATAAAATTAGAGTTTCACTGATCAGACTTTTCTTAAAAACACACAAACACGTACATGAAGGAACATCCTGTTGGTCGATGCGTTTATAGTAGGAGCTTTATTGAGTTTTATCAGCAGAAAAAAACTAATTTTTTGTGTATCATAAGTGCATCAGTGATCGAGGGAAAATTTGATCAATTTAACCTCTGATCGTTTGGTCATCCTTCTTTCTAATCAACATATTTTATTCCTGTATCGTTTTTGAATAAACAGGTAATTTCCCATGTCTTCAGAATTTAACTTTGGATCTTTTTTTATTCATATTTACATACTGCAATTAATGATAGCTTTGTCAAACGACTTGCCTTTAACTTTTTTAAAATGTGATACTCATATTAATCTGTCATTCATGAGGGCTTCCAAGGGCCCAAGTACTTTCAGGAACACTGGAAGTGTGAAACTATCCTAACATGTTCAACCTTGACTTTCTCTTTGTTGCATGTGTACATGTTTAGAAGAAAAAGAGAAAGAAAAACTTGTCTTTTATTTTCCCTTTTTTATACATTTATCTTTCAGATGTCTTTATTGACAACAGAATGGGACATTTTCAAGCCGATTCTGAAATGGCGAAAACAATCAGCGGCTAAGGAAGACTTTTCTCTGTGTTGTTTGTCTGCTGTAGGAGATGAACTTGAGGAGTTGGCTCACTATTCCAGTCCGGGCTCTCCTGTGTTCATACAACTGCTTCAGAGCAGAAGGACCCTGCTACTATGGCGTTGAGACAAAATAAATGCAGGACTACTGAAGGATGCTCGACTCTGTGGCCACAGAGTCAAGTGGTCACTAGGTGGCAGCAGAATAACGTGGTATTTTTAACGGTTCACTGTCAGATACGAGTTCAAGCAGAAAAGTTTTTTTTCTGTCTCATCGATAGCTTTCATACGACTCACTGAGGGGAAACGTCAGGCTTGAAGCTTAAAGGATGCAGGAGGTAATTAGAAGCGCTGTTAGTTTTGAAAAACGTCTTTTCATTCTCTTTCACGGCTATATGCTGCTAATGTTCCGTACATAGGTCGACTTTGTGAAGGTGTGCATGCAAATGACCTCTTATCTGTTTATGAAGGTCAAGGAATGTGTGAAGCTGTTTAATATTTTATATAACGACAATATAATATCTTCCCACTTACCTTGTCTGAATGCAGTTATCTAATTTCTACCTCCATCTCCTCCTGGCGGCATCTGTTCCAACAGGAGAAAGCTAGAGAAAGAGAGATAGAGGGAGGGATGGAGAGAACTTCATTGCAAGCAAATTAATTTCTCATCCACGCCCCCAGAGCCTAGCAGCTTGTTCACTTGCTGCCGCGGCCACCACTGCTGCTGCTGCTGCTGCCGCCGCCGCCGCTGCTGCTGAGCGTGTGTCTGCTGAGTCGGAGCCTCATACATAATGCATCAGGTTTAATTGCAAACCCAGAAACTAATGACTTTGGACTGGTTAACAGCAGGGGAGCCATACATCTCGAGCAAACTGAATGAAAAATCAGCTCAGAGGAGAGAAAAAAAGGAGCCTAGCCCTTAATTGATGAATAATTGAAGCGGCGAGCTACAGGGCATAATTGTGACATTTTGTTTCAATCAATTTCCAAGTGGTGTGGGCGAAAGTGCACTTAAAGCGAAAAGGCAGTGACAGTGAATGCGAAAGAAAGGGAGAGATGGATAGAGAAAGAGAATGGATGGTGATGGAAATGAACGCGTCTTCAGTCACTGAAATGACATTTGGTTGAGCAAAAGATGGGAACAAATGACTTCCCTCCTTGTCTACCTCTTAATTCTGCTCCAACTCATTGTATGCTCACTTTTTTTTTTCTGTCTGCCACTGGATGTTTTTTTTTTTTTTAAGAATGAAAGCCACAAAGATAGAAAGTTTTAGTTGGTAATTTCCAACATCTTTCTTATGCTTTAGATTATCCATTAACTTGCTAGCTGATTTCAACAGTGTGTTGATGCAGTCCTTCTCATTTACAGCTTCTGCTCCACTTTCTCTTCTTAAAATTTCTGGTATCAAGCTCATTGATCTTTACTGCACAAAACATGTAAAAGCTTCACCACTGACAAGAGGCTTAATGTGAAATTGCCATTCAGTATCATTTTTAGCAGTGAGCACGGCTGGTTATTCCATCCTGCTGGCCACATGCTAGCAGGTGAAGGGCAAACAGTACGTTTCTCCTTGCAGGCAACATATGCTGGGTCCTCCAGCGCTAACATGGTGACCTCAGGAGTAGCCGCTAGTCTGGTGTCAAGCTTTATGCATGCAGTCAAAGACACGCTACATCAAACTGCAGAAGAGTAAATGAAAAGTGCTGAAAGGAGCGAGCGTAATGTTACGTTTAGAACGACTCTTATTAGGATTCGACGACAAACTTTCACAATAATGTTGATGTGGAAGGGAAAAAAAAAGGCTGTATAGTTTCCTTTTTTCTGACAAATGGAAAATCTGGAAAGTGGTGCGCATTTATTTTTGAAGTGTCAATACTTTACTAACCACTTCGTCCATCACGCCTCTACGGATTTGTTTCTATTATATTGCTCCAGGACTTGCATATGGGCCACACCTCTGCGCATATGCACTCACATGCTCTGTTTTTCTCTCCTGGTTTTGTGTGTGTATGTGTGTTTATGTTCGTGTGCTTCCTAAAACCGCACAGGGTGATTGACGTGTATGTAAATAGGAAGGTTGCACCCTCAAAGGAGTCGCCATACGGATGGGAGCTCCTCACCGACGAAAGGCCCCTACGAAAACGCCGCTTGTAAATTCCTGACATGCCCAACATATGTTAATGAGCCTCTCTCCAACTCTGATATAATTACTGTGAGGGGCATGTTGCCTTTGGTGAAAATGTCTGTCTCGTGTGCCATGGCTGCCTTGTGGGGAAGAGAAAAAGTAAAGAATGATAAAGCGGTGAATACATAAATTCTCATTTGCCGTGGTTAGAGGTAGAAGAGAGTGAGGTTGGCAAATTCACTCAGCATGATGTATTTATGCGAAGGCAGCTTGGGTTCATTATAATCCTCTTTTGTTCAAGTGCTTTCTGTGGTCTTGTATTGTTTCTGAGGAGATGTTTAGTTTGCCTTGTCAGTTAAAGCATTTATACAACAACAAAGCAAGAGTTGCCCGAGGCCTCCTGAGCACAGAGCGTATCCTGCATGGCACTGCAACGATCAGGTTTTGTATGCAAACTTTCTAAAAATTGGTTGACTTCTTTAAATTGTATTGCCTGTTTTGTGTTGAGTCTTGAGTACAGCGCATGTCATGTTATCCCTTCATCGTTTTGTACTTTTTTTTTACTACAGCTTTGGTATTTCTGTACCCCACAAAAATTAGCCTTGTCATACTTGACACACATGCAGCGGTGGTTTTTGATATTGGCAACTTGGGCAGTTGTTCAGGGCGGGTTCCAGTGAGGGCGTATAAGCACCAGATAAAAAACAGAGGCTTTTTAGCTCTTAGTTGCACTGTCAACAGGGATTCCTTTCTTGAGTGACTGGGCTGCCCAGACGTTTCAATCTGGCACACACTTGGGGAAAATCTTTTGGATTAATTCTTTGATTGGTTTTCATGAGGTATGGTGTCAATCAGACACAAAAAAAAGTGGCACTATCCTGGAATAACATTAGAGTTCTTGGGAATGTTTATTATCTTACATTTAAACTGAAACAAATAAGCTACGCCAACCCAAAGTTACTTGGTTGCAAACGTGTTCATGATACTCCAATAGACAATTTATGAGTGGAAAGGCATTATTTCGGTTTGATCAGGGGCCATAATTTGTCATATTTCTTAAGACTGAACATTTTCAAACAAGGATAAGGACCATAATACTGGAAATAGGTTAACATAAATTATATACGGGTGAAAACATAAGTTGTAAATGAGATGTGAAGATTCATCATTTATTTCCTTTATACATTTACATAACACATTTTTCTTGATAGTTAATTATTTGTTTGACAATAGACTGATATGCAATTAAGTGCACAAATATACAAACGTTTGCTAACATGGGAAACAAGGAAGTAGGTTGTGTGGAATCTAGAACATTTGGACACCAAATGTGAGTGAAAAATTGCCAAAGGGGTCAATTGTTCTGGAGACTCCATTAAATTGGCTACTAGGTACACAACAAAAACAATGAAACCACAGAAATGTGCAAATTGCAAACAGAAAACGTCCCTGACCTGTGAAGCCGGCTTGCAGTGTGAGTCATTGGCGGACTGGCGTCCTTGCAACACAAAATTCGTGTTGGAGCCCCTTTCTGTCTTTAGATGTTTTGTGAAAGGGACCCGTCTAACTTGTGGACTTGCTCTGACCCAAGCTGTTTCACTGTGGCACCCGGTGCAGAAGTTCTGTGGATGGCTGCACAGCAGTCTCAAACTGCTGTGCAGCATTGGTGCCCATGTCAGATTCTGGTGCGGTGCCACTGGCAGAGCACCAGGATATTGTCTGCCTGACAGCTTGCACAATCAATTCTTATTTGTTGTTAATCACGATAGGCACTAGGGGGCAGTGTGATTCTCTGCTGGTTAAGCAGATGAATTGAGATTGAGACTGATAAGTAGCAAACCTGATGAATCTCGAAGATAGAGCTTCTAATGAAAAACGAGAACAATGAGATGGTATTAAGAATCAAAGCTTAACTGAAATCCAAGCATCCGTTCAAAACGTTTGCGTGAACCGCTTGGCTTTTAAATGTAATAAATGAGAGCAAAGACTTCCAGGTTTGGAGAAAGAGAAAGTTTTCGTGCAATCATTGTTGCATGTCAATTACAAATAAGACGGCAGAGGCACCAGATGTGCGAGACCGTGCGTTGGAATCAAAACAATGCAACAAAAGGGTCTTCTCAATAGAAATTAGAAGATGAAAAGAAAATAGTCCAGACAAGCTTGATGTAAAAGGGCATCCAGCTACGGAAGGATGCAGCAAAACAAAGCCGCCCAGATGCAATAACCTAGCTTTCTGCACAAACCTCTTTTTTTCTTCTTTTTTTTTGTGCTCATATTCGCATCACCAAGTATAAATAAAAAACAGTCGAAGTCCTTTGAGGTCGCAAGGAAGTGATTCCATTACAGAAACATTCCTCATTAGGGGAGTTCTGAGACAAGAGCCCGGTCGTCAGACCCCCCCCCCCACCACCCCTTTCTCTCTCTCTCTGGCAGTTCTGGGTCAGCACCAAACACAAAACAAAAAAAAAAAAAAAAAAAAAAAAAAAAAAAAAAAAACATAAAACACCATTACCAGAGCGCATTTGCTGCAGAAATATGACAAGACGCAGCAGTAACTTCAAAAGAACAAATACATCTTTCATCTTGGGTGTCTTTGAATCTCTTGGAAAGTTTCCTCGGGTTTGGTTATAACAGGGACCTTGGAGGGAGGGACGGAGACAAGAGGAGCTGTTTATGTATCTGAGGAGCAGAAAGAGACGTAGCAGCTAGTTTCTGATCTTACTTCATACAGTTCACTTAGCTTGATATGATACAGGTGCACCTCCATAAATTAGAATATCATAGAAAAGTTCATTTATTTTCATAATTAGCCAAAAAAAGAAACTGATATAAGATGCAGTGCAACATATTCCATGTGCTTATTTCTGTTCATTTTAACAATTCTGGCTCAGAATTTTTTATATTACATAAGACCAATAAATAAGGATTTAAACACAGAAATCTCCATCTCCTGCAAAGTATGTCCATGGATTGTACAGGATGTACACTTAATGCTTCATCGAGCCTCATGCTTCATTAATTACTGCATCTGCCTCCGGTTTTGCTGAGGTGTCAGGGAAATCTCTTCTGTAGGTTCTCTATGGAGTTTAGGTCAGTTACATACGGCGCAGTGCTACCATGATGACTATACCACATACTGATGCTTTTGGCAGTGTAGGCAGTGGCAAGTCTTGCTGAAAAACGATATTAGCATCTCCTTAAATCTTGTCAGCAGACGGAAAGCATGAAGTTTGGACTTTGGACTTGATTAAACACAAGGGACCAACTCCAGCAGATGATATAAGCGCCCAAATCATCAATGGCTGGAATCTTCACTCTGAACTTCAAGCAACTTGAATTGCACAATGACCTGGATGCGCGTGTGTGTGTGTGTGAGGGGGGGGGAGGTGCATTTGTTTGTAATACCTTGCGGGGACCATTTTCCGGACACATACTATGTTGTGGGGGCCACTGCTCCTTGTGGGGACCGAAGCCTGGTCCCCACAAGGGGAAACGCTGTTTTTGGGCCAGGGGTTAGATTTAGGACTAAGGTGTGAATTGAGTTTTGGTTAGGGTTGGGGTTAGGTATGATGGGGTTAGGGTTAGGATGAGGGTAAGGTTAAGGTTTAGGCAGTAGAAGTTAATGGAAGTCAATGGAAAGTCCCCACAAAGATAGCCATGCAAACATGTGTGCTTGCGTGCTTGTGTGCTTGCGTGCTTGTGTGTGTGTGTGTGTGTGTGTGTGTGTGTGTTGGCTCTTCAACCAGTGACTCCAACTCCAGTTGATGCCTTGTGAATCTCCACCAAATCTCCTGAATAGCCTTTGCTTCCCAATCCTCTCACGGCTCTCAGTTATCCATATTGGTTGTGCAACTTTCCATCTGGATACTTCTCTCTGTGAACAGCCAGCTTCTTTAGCAGTTACTTTTTGTAGGCATAGCATAACCTTTGTGTTGATTTGATGCAATATTCCTAATTTTCTGAGAGCTACAAGATCGAGTCGTCATAATTGATAGTGATAAATAAATCACTCTGTGTGTGCTCAATCTTTTTATGAGTTTCACATTCCAAATTGAATTACTAGACTATATTACCATTTTGATGATGTATGTAATTAAATGAGCTGCACCTGATATATTTTCCTCATTAGATTAATAAACTGAGAAATAATCAGATTTGCAGCGAACACCGAGGATCTGACTCTATAAAGCCTTCCTGGTTTCAGCTCCATAATACTCTGTCACTGGTGACTGACAGCAGCTCACCATCCTGTAACCCCGTTTTGAGGTCATGCGATGGCCACCGGTGCATGTCGGCTGTAGCTGCGCGGCAGGCGGGTGGGACACCAGGTAGCGGCATCTGGCCTGGGTTTTTCTAGAACACACGCTGCCCGTGGCGCTGCAGAACATCTGTCTGCAGCATGCAGGCCGGCTGGATGAGCAGACCTGCAACCCAGCCAGACAGCCAGCCAAGTGAACGTCCTGCACACATGGATGTCCTTCAGGAATATGTGGGTTAATGTCTCTGTTATCGCGGTCGGACGTTGGAGTTCTCCTCCGAAGCTGCTGTCAGAGTTAATCCCTTTAAGACGAAGAGAGCAATCCTCAAACTTCTCTGTTTCTGCACGCTTCGGTTCATGTGAGGAAATATTACTCCTCCAACAGGAAGTAAATAAAGTACGAGTCTGGTTTAGCCATCTGCTTTCTCATGTTTGAGGCAATGTTTCATTTTCGCAATGAGGTGCAGCGCAATTTTTATTTATTAAAATTTTTTTTAAGAGGTCCTGGAAACCAGACGTTAGCAGTTAAGTTTTGTACTTGCCTTCTTGGCGTGTGTTTCCGTTCCAGCAAACATGGTGGAGCAAGATGCTGATATTTACCCTGATGTGTGACCTCTTGACTTGTGTAACTGTCGCAAGTTCATATCATTTTTTTTCATAAGCAGAACATAATTTTACTCCTTGCACAGATATCAGTTTTTGTAAAAATCTAGGCGCATCTTTGCAGTCATTACGTTCTGAACTGATCAGACTTGGAACTGTTTTCAGATTTACCGAGTGAAGCACACATTTACCTTATTTGAGTTATTTTGTCTTTCCCATGGAGTGAAGCCCAAGAGAAATTAGCTTCTTTCACACCGTATTTATATCATGAGCAAATAGGATTTTCCACTCAGTGAAAAAAGGGCTGTTTTTTTTTCCCCCTCATGAGATTGTGCTGCTGCAATAAAAGCTCACATTATTTAAAGGACTTTTGAAAATCTTCAACAGGGAACCTGATAGATGTGAAGGGCATTGTCTCTTTGGAAAACCTGGATAGATTTGATTTGCTCTTTCCCCTTCTTTTATTTAAGACTCATTTCCAAAATAACATTGCTTTGAATACAATTTACACTTGTCTAAACTGAAACTGATACCAGTGTGACTTGGATTAAATTAAGTAAAATGACCGTTACTGTTTAATCCATGCAAAACTCCTCTGAACTTGATGTTTTTCAACAGCAAAAAGCAGGCGGCTGCCTTTTAAAGGTTCAAAAGAGTCAATAAATAACCTTTACCAACCTTGCAATTTTTTAAAATTTTCTTAAGGCGTAAGAAAAAGGTAGGAAAAAAATTTTTTGTAAATATTTATTTATTTTTTTAGGTGATCAATTGTAATTTTCTCAAAATACTAAGCTGTTATTTGAAAAATACATCAGTAGTATTGTTCTTTAGGGGTTAACTGATGTCACAACATTTTTTCTTTTACCTGCAAGAGTCGTCTGCAGTAGAAGGAGGGACCGGGTCGGTTGGCATGGCTTTTTTGTCTGTCGGCCATATTGGATTTAACAAAAATAATTTCTTGCATTTGGAGCTGATGGCCAGCAGTTGATAGTGTATTTTATGATGCATTAGTGTCCACTTCAGTGGTCTGTGTGCATTTATGACATAAAAATCCACAAGAAGCACAAGAAAATGGCTTTGAGATAGCTGTCCACTGTAGTGACCACTATGCATTAAAGGGTTAATGAATACTAAGCCCTATTTTTCTTATGCTTCATGGTCTTGCTTGTTAGGTTTAGCAATATAATGAAAAAAAACAACAACTATTTATTTTTGCATTGCAGTAGCAGACCTTAAGTTTATTCGATCATTTTCACTACAACGTGCGCACACTTTGGTTATATTTGCAATTTAACGCTGACGGAGACAGCCAGGATAATACCAGTTGAACAACACAACACCTCACACATCTCAGACCAACAGAAAAGAGCAGCGTGATGCATCGCGCCCACTTGCCCCCTTCTAATCCAGCCTCGCCAGTACCAGATGGCTGCCTCTCCCACAATGCAGCGCCGCCACAGATGTCAACAGAAGAGGTGACAAACACTCCGCAGGTGTCTGTCCCCTCCCTGTCCGCCGTGTGTGCCCGTGTTTGTGTTCGTGTTTGTGTGTGTGTGTGTGCGACGCGGGGATAAAGAGCATCTTTCTTGCAGGGAGAGGAGTGTGTAATTGATAGCAGAGGACAACCTGCAGGAAGGAAGTGCCATCATATGGTAAATTGATGGGCTGGCGCAGTCTGGCACAAACTGTAGGAACAGATGCAGGAAGAGACAAACTTTGCTCATTATGGATCGTGTCGAGAGTCAGACTCTCAGAGCTATTAAAAAGGGAAAATCTGCGACCTGTGCTGTGCTGAAATTCACGTCGTCGCGAATTTGTCTAGAATAAAAAATAAAAACAATAGGAAACTCCTACTTCTCTATTCCAAGCAGGGTTGCTTTTCAGTCCGCTGCACAATCCATTTCCTTTCCATGTGTGCCAGCTTGGCCAGGTGTGCTTGTTGGCAGGAGTTTCCACAGCCAGGTGAGCAAGCTGCTGGCCAGGTGCCCTCCAGAGCTCACTCCACTGACCACATACCATATGGCTTTGGAGCCGGGCGTGCAGGCGAGTGTCCACACATGATGAGAACAGCCACATTTAGTCATGGTGCTGCTAAAACTTCCTATGCACGGACACACACACACACACACACACACACACACACACACACACGCAAACAAGAGCTGCACGCAATAAAACGAGAACATTAGGAAACATTGCAGCACCCCAGTGAGTTCCAAAGTGAACCGCTTAATGTGCTTTTACTGTATTTCTCTCCCAGCGGCCAAAGCCGAAAACATCCACAGCGCAAACAGACGACATCCTGCTCATCAGAGTAGCTCACATGAATGTCGGTTAGTGAAGCTGGATGTAAATGGGTGAATTTCAGAGTTTGCGGATTTCCCGTCCTCGATCTTCTCCACATTTTGTCAAAGCGCAAAATCTTCTTTTCTCTATCTGATTGGAATTTCATGTGAGAGACCAACACAAATTAGCAAATGATAACGTCATGGCATTACGTTTAGCTGAATACAAGACAAAGAAACACGGTAGTGGCAGCAAAAGGCAGTTGAGACGCTTGATTTCGGCAGAGACAGGGAAGATGGTAAAACCCAATAAGAACAGGGATGCAGCTAAACTCGTTGCGGCTGTTCAAACTAAACTTGTTTATTTGTCTTATTTCTCCATTTTCACATCTTCCAACTTTTGGTGATGTTTATCGCTACTTTGCGTACTTCTCTACGTTTACACCACTGAAAAAATGTGAGGAAACGATGTCGGCAGTATGTTCTGTGTTAACTGGCGGCCCATAAATCCCTCTCACAGGCTCGGCACGGACAAGAGGGGTCGGCCATCTGTAAATATTTATTCGGCATCTCTATAATTAAACGGAGCCGATGCCTCGTGCAGGCCGAGCATCTCTTGTGGTGATATTGCCTCGCTTGCACGGCTGAGCTATACGGTGAGGAAAAGCTTAATCAAACATTCGCTGCACGGCGATGTGATGAACAAGCTAGAGAAATTCAACATCGTGTGCCGGACTGATAATGCAAGATCTCAACTGAGCAGCTGAGATCATAAATACTTACAGAGAAGAGAACGAAGGAAAAAAGTTGGAAGAAAAAGT
Organism: Poecilia formosa; assembly: GCF_000485575.1. Lineage (NCBI taxonomy): Eukaryota > Metazoa > Chordata > Actinopteri > Cyprinodontiformes > Poeciliidae > Poecilia > Poecilia formosa. The sequence continues at coordinate 2,181,513 of NW_006799960.1, forward strand.
TTCATGGAAGCCCCAAAACTATTTGACCTAACATTGCCTGTTCTGATGGGGCTCTAACGCTTTTCTAGTGAGACGTAGTGGAACCAGGATCAAATATTACATAATTATTAGGATTTGGATCACAGCTAAAGTGGACTGATGTGATCTGATGAAGATGAATCCCTGAGAACTGTTCAATTTGAAGAGCAAATATGCTTGTGTTTGCTCTTCAAGAAGATTTTTTATTTTTGTTCTTTCTAAGGTTCTGAGTTGTTCTTATATTTTTAAGTTATTTTAAACTCAGAAAATAAATGATATTTTACCCATTAAGTAAATATCTTGTAATGGGCATTGAGACATTTGTTGTGAAACGGTGCTACATAAACCAACTGAAATGAAGCCCCTAGGCGGAAATTCAACCTGTAAGACTCTTCCTGCATCACCTATCACCTCGCCTTCACCCCAGCCAATCAGGACGCACCACCTCTACCTCGATCCAATCACCTGGCTCCTTCAAAAGACGAAGCGACCACAGATCCACCCGCTTCAGTTGTGCTTCAACCCACCTCCTCCCCGTTTCCACCACCAGCCTCCCAGACGCCTCCAGGTCCCCTCAAGACTCCTCTCTCCAAGCTCCGCTCCACCACCAGTGACTGGACCCGGGGGAAGATCTACCTGAGCTTCGTTCGAGCCGATCATTCAAGCTCGCTGCGATTCTCAGCACGCACGTCTTCCGCCGGTGTCCGAGCGCCAAATTCTAGGTCCAATAAAATTGTCTAACTGCTGTTTCTCTCTCTGTGCGAGTCTCTACAGATTGAGTTGAATTTTAAACTGTGAAATTTGAATAAAAAAAAATTCCAGTTCCAAAACTTATGAAATTGCAATTCCAGATTTGACTAAAATGAAAAGTTTATAAAAAAAAAAGCATTAATGAATGAATGAATTCATTCATTCATTCATGCTGCAGTAATAGAAATATACTGCTACATACATCAAACCCTCTAAAAAGTGCAAATAGATTGGAGGAATATATGTTTTTGGAGCGCTGCTTAACTTTTGCAGCGTTCTTAAATGCTCCCCCATCCACCAGCATTTGGTGCACTTCTCCCCTCCTGTCGTTCCTCCTTTTCTGTCTGAATCCTGTGAATAAAGGTGATTATCAGAGATACATCAATCAGCATTTACAACTCATTTGCGAAGCTGACAGAAGAAAATGTAGTATTTTATTTATGTGATGCAGCAGCTTCATCCAACCCACAGCTATTACACCAAACGATAGATTTTTCTTTTTCTATTTTATTGCGTCAACAGTACTGCTGCTTTCCAGAGTGTATTCCTCCTATAGGTCTCTGTCTGTGTGCCGTTTGTTTATTAGTATTCTGCTGCTTGTGTCTGGATTCAAATCCACCAGAGAGCTGCCATTTCTGTTCTGAGACGTTTCATGCAGATATAGGAGAATGTTGCAACCTTTCCTGGTCCCTTGACAGCTAGCCCCAGACAATCTTTCTCCATCTTGCTTCACTCTTGAAATAATCCAACTCGTGCGCCCTGGGAGATAACATGTATATTTCACAGTTTTCACTCTGCCAATCAGTTTTGCAATGCTTTGAGTAGCGTTACATTTCGAAGTAAAAAACAAAAAAAAAAAATATATATATATCTATATATATATGTATATATATATTATA
>NW_006799960.1:2183329-2208285 GCF_000485575.1 Poecilia formosa
TCAGAAACAAATCACATTTAGTGAGGTTGTTAACTTGATTGGCATACATAATCATTTACAATTGATTAATAAATCACATTTTTCAGACTTATTTATATTCTGCTTGCTGAGAGAATTTTATTTTGAGTCTTTCTGAGCAACAAATCGTCTAGCATACAGTCAAATTCAACCTGTTCTGCCTTTACAACTTTATACTTTTTTTTTCCTTTTACAACTTATTGGTGCTTTTAAGATTTTTGAACAGCTTTTTAAGACAGCCGACACGAAGCAATCACTGTGAGGGTCTCTTTAAAGATAAACTTTTAGAAACAAATGAATTAACGTTTTTGAAAGTAAGTTGAGTAGCCAACGTTTTTAAAGTGAAAACTAATCAAACATTTAATAAATATTCTCAGTGTCTGTGCAACTCATTCTTAGCAAGAACTAATTCCTAATTCAGTTCATCCACGTTGAAATGAATAACTCCTGTTTGTCATTTATTATGTGAAAGTTCACATCTCCAACCTGAACTAGGGTTTAGGCAAAAGAAAAATGTTTGTAAAAAAAAAATGCATAAAGGTCATGATGTCAACTAAGAAGTAGATTCTGTTTAGTTTATCCCACTGCCTATTATCTGTTTTATACTTTTCTTTTATTCCTCACATACACTGCACCTTAAAACATCTGCTCTAATTAACATTTTAATGCATTTATAAATGGAGAAGAAACTAATTTTGAATGGGAAGCAATGCATTTAGACTCCATTTCGTAAACATCACTTTTAACCTTCTTATTACTCAGAAGAGATTAGATTTTGCCCTTTAAATTCTCTTACACCCTTGAAAACCTAGTGTAAAACTACCAAATAAGCTAAAGCTATCCAGGACAAAGCGCTCTCTCATTACACTTTTTCTCAATTATTCTTTAGTGATAGACAGATAAAAATGTTACATTTCCTAAATATAGTTTTGCCAATTAGGGAGTTAAACCGTCATAATGTTCCTCTTCAGTAACATCTTGTTTCTGTTTAAGCGCATTAGCTGAAAAAATTTTCCGTTTATTAAACTAAACACGTCTCTGTTGTTTTCTCAGTTATTTAACCAATAGTAGAGTAGTTTGTAGCTGCTTCTCTGTCTTTGCTCCATCACTCCTCCATGAACACACACACAAAAAAAACATTTTACATTTTAAGTTGCAGAACAATCCTGAGTGACCTGGGTAGTTTTAAGACTCCAGAGCTTGAGGTTCATGTTTAAAGTGAAAGGTGAGATGTGGAGATCTAAATTACCAACATAGATGAAAAAAAAAATATAAATAAAAAAAAAATAAATTTTTGTGAAATATCATTCAAAACGGCTTCAAATAATGTCAAAATTAGTAAAGTTGTCTTCATCCTCCTTCAAAAATGTGACCTCCTGTGTTCATGCCATTAACGTTATGAAACATATTTATGGTTTTATTTGATCTGTTTCAGCAAAATAATGGTGAACTAAATCACTCCATCATAGCGCTGTCTGTACATGTAAGAAGGTAAACCTCTGCCTCCGTCTTCTTCTGCAGCCTCTAAAAGGTTTTCTTCCAGGACTTTCCTACAATTGGTTCTGTCCATGTTTCCATCAACTCTGACCACCTTCCCTGTTCCTGCTGAAGAGGAGAATCCCCGCGGCACGATGACATCTTCAGTTTAGACGAGTAAAACAATTTGTTGCATTAGCATGTGGGCTAAAACACAGAGATTTGATTTCAGCTGACCAGAGCACCTGCATCCGTGTTTGCCGTGTCCCCTGCATGGCTTGTGGCTGAGTGTAAAAAGGATTTCTTACGGCTTTCTTTTAACGAGGGCCCTTTTTTTTCCCCCTTTTTTTTAACTTTCTTCTATAAAAGCCAGATTTGTGAGGTGCTGTGCTAATAGCTCTGGAGTTTACTGCAGTAGTTTGCTCCTTCAGTCTAATAAAAGAGAGGTGATGCAAACACGTTCAAATACTCTGTTGGTGTCAGGTTAAGAGAGAGAGAGAGCACAAATATAGGCTTTAACGTCAAATTGTGTCACGTTTTGTGTTTTTGAACAGTAAGTGGGTTTGACACGTATGAAGGCTATATTGCATTTCACATTTATACAGCTCTTAAACTCTGTTTTTCTTTTTAATGTTGGCTTGCATTTGTCTGTGAAACAGTCCTTGGGGGATAACTATATTTGGGTGTCAAAACCTGCTAGTAAAAATGTCAACATCAAGTTTGTTAGGGCATCTGTGTCAGAGTTTTTAAGAGACACGTCGTTTGATTTTAAGTCCGAAATTAGCCAAGGTGAACAAGGATTTATCCGTCACCATACAGATTCTGCAATGCTTGCTTAACACTTGAGTCATGTAGGTTGGGGACCACCAGTACATGTAATATGACCATTAAAACAATGCCAAGCTAAAGCCCTGTCAATTAGCTTCGCCCACATCCCTTCTCCTGCCTTGTCTTTGGTTAGGATTTCAGGAACCCCCAGCACACCTTTAGTCCACATGTGTTCGCTCAAAAAGATGGATGGCCCGTGTCTCTGTCTCCTTCCTGGGCCAACATCCAGGTGCAAAGCAGCTGGGGAGGCAAAGGGTGCTGGGGAAGAAGAGGGAGGGGGAGACGGAGGACCAGAGATGACCGAATGGAAGTGGAGCCAGGTGATGTAAAGGATGGTCGAAAACAAGCCATAAATTTCCTCCGGTGCTCTCTGGGTGCTTATGGCTTCACCTGGTCTGTTCAGGTGACAAACCTAATACATGTTGTTGCATCACATATAAGTTGCTATGAGCACTGCTCTGTGAGGCTCATATTGTCCCTACTGATGTTTAAAAGTTAAAAGGGTTTAAAAAAGGGAAACAGTTTGAAAGAGAAACTTTAAAAGGGGCCACATGCAAAAGCATTCATGCCCCCTTTTCAACATGTCACCACATTATAAACACATTGAGTGAATTTTATTGGTAATTTTTATTCCAGCAACGCAAAGTAGTGCATAAATGTGAAGTCGAAAGAAAATTGATGAACAGTTCAGTTTATTAGAAAACACCAGGGAAGAAAAAACATCATGAAAACCAAGTCACAGGTCAGACAGGTTAAGGGTAAAGTACAAATTTTAAAACAGGGTTAGGTTACAAAACCACACCTGTGACATCTCTCACACAAATCACTCTTCAATCCATAAATTGAGAAAGGAAAGAGGATTGGCATGCGTGCAAATCTACCAAGTTGTTCCCCTTAAGCTCAAGCTGCAGAGATCCACAGCTCATGCGGGAGAATTATTCAGTAGATGCGGAGAAGTCGGTTAAAGCTGATAGGAAGATGGATGGAGCTAAAAACTGTTCAGTCCTGGAAGGAATCTTGTCAGAGGATGCCAAGATCTTCAGACTGGGATGGAGGATAAACCATCCAACAGGACGAAGACCTTAAATTCACAGCCAGAGAAACATTGGGGTGGTCAAATGTACAAATGTGTTCTGTACATACACATACTTTCATAGAAGTATGTGTATGTGCATGTTTAATATTTCTTTTGATTGTTTGGAAGAATTTTTCTTCTTATGTAAAGAGAAGGATCAGTTATTTAATGCGCACTTGCGTATCATTTGATTTACAAATATCATTTTGTTCCTTCAACCAATATCTCTCTCACGTACATCTGTTTCCTGGGACACCTCTACCAATTTTTCAAGGTTATCATGTTCCATTAAGGCCAAGTCATCACCGATCAAACGACCAACCTGGAGGGTAAAGCGCCGTTTCCCAGCCATCCATATGTTGCGGAGTTTAAACGAGGCTTCACGCTGCGGCTATAGGAAAAGTTAGCGGGATATTTGAACGGTGTGGGAGCGAACCAACGAGCAGGAAGACAGTGGGGTTCAAGGTGACTGATGGACTGTGATGTCCCACTGCGTCTTATACTACAGTTTTCTTTGGAAATGATTTGGCTCGATAACAGTATAAATGTCTGACAGTGATGATTTAAAAATACACAAGGAAGGATTTTCCACACACACACACACACACACACACGCACACGCACACGTTAAAAAAGATGGTATGTATGTGTGTGGGCAGTGTTTCTCAGCGCGTCATCCATCATGTTGTAAAGCCACAGTAGGCAGAGCGCTGCGTGTTTGGCCTCGGCTCCTCGCTCAGCCCTCATTAGCCATCAATCACTTCCTCCTTCCTGGCCGCCTGCTTGGGAAGAGACCTACTGACTTCGGATCCGAGCAAGATGTTCACTTTGGCACTTCAAACACCCCCACCTGCAACACAAATGCACTTCCTCAGATGGAAAGACGCAATAAGAAGTACCTGCTCACCGCACGACGTCAATGTCAAACGCGGAGCTTCAGAGAAACGGATACACTCTGACGGGTTCGTCGCTGCGCAGAACAGGAAGCCGCCGAACTGAGAGGTCGGTCCGCCAGCGCTTAATAGCTAAAAAAAAAAAAAAAACCGACTCATTTCTCCTGAACAGCTCAATAAGGATTTGGGAAATGTCAAAGAGTTTTTAGTCAAAGCTCAAAGCATTGCTAAAGGGCAGCAGTTTCCATTTTAAAATGACTTTTGAGCTACTTTAGATAAAGAGAGCCGTGGCGTTATCTGATCCGGTCCACAAAAGCAATTCTTTGCAGTGTAAGATTTGCGAAGGAGCTTGCGCATCCGTCTACACTTGAAAGTTTCTATATTTCAGCTCGTATTCGAGTGGATGTGCTAAAAGATTCCGCCACTGTTAAAGAAGAGAGAGAGAGAGAGAGAGAGAGAGAGAGAGATGAACTTTAGCGTATAGAGGAAACGACTCCTCTCTTCTGAATTCTTTTCCAGAGTTTCAGCTCACTTTTTGAGGCTTAGAGCAGCTTTATTTGTCTTTGTGTTGATCATTTTCGTCGTTACCTTGCCGGGCAGTGAATGGAGTCCGTCGCTTGACACCGACAGCAATGGTCAGCGTCACTGGAAATGAAAGACTCGCTTCCTTGAGTCTCCTTGGAGGTTTTGCGGGAACCTTTCACTGGGAAAAGACCCAGGACTGGTTGCTGGGGGTGGGGGTCCACATGTATTTTTTATTATTTTTTTTATCTTGTAATGTTCCAAACGAGCTGATGAGTGTTGCAGGTTTATGTATGGACAGAGACGGATAGCTAAAATGAGTCGTTCAGCTTTATTTCCTTGCACACTTCCTTCTTTTCGAACCGTTTCTTTCCCTCCCGCCTCCCCCTTGAAGTTTGTCAGCCTCTGTCCCGTTTTTCCTACACATCTCTTGCTCATCCCTGTTTTGCTCAAGAGAGAAAGAGGGAAAGCCCTGACACATCGGCCCAGTTCCTTAATAATGTCATCCGTTGTGAACGCTATTAGAAGATTACCCTCGGCCCAGGGCAGCCTAACCATGTGCAGGAACCAGATAACCTTGTGTTCTTTAATTTAATATCAACACTTACCCTCTTTTCTTGTCATGCTTTACCACACACAAATACCCTTCTTGTCCCCTCTGGCCCTATACGTCTTAAAGAGGGGAAGTAAGGAGAGAGGCACATGGACGAATCGCAACTGAGCAGTTTCTTGAAGATTTCTTTCCTCTACCAGGAATTGTAGTAAATAAGAAACACATAAGCGAGCTTCGTCTTAAGATTTCAGTGAATCTAAAGCACAAGTGTTCCCCTCCTTGCAACATCACAGGAAACAACCTGTTTTGATTTGAGGCGGGCTCCTCCGTCAAGTCTTTTTTCCCCCTCGCAAGCTATCACTGATTTAGCAAAAGGCAAATGTCCTCTCACAGTTTGATTGTGAGCGGATGAGCGAGGCAGAGGATTGAGAGAGAGAAGATAGTCTTCTACTCAGAAGGAGAAAGCAGCTACAAAATCAAATCCTACTCCACTCTTCTCCTCACAAGATGAATCACGACCCTGAATTAGCTGCCGTATCGCGCTCCGTCCTGCCGCTGAAGCTTCCCCCTACACCTCCACCCTGAACGCCGTGAGCCAGGCGGCGGTGACGCGAAGGCCAGTGGCGCAGCTCCTATCACTCACCAGCACCCACTCACGCCGCCATTACCACGCCTTTATCTCATCTCCTGCAGCCTGCCACGGACAGCCGCCTCTGGGTCCTCCAGGCTACTTTACTAATAACCTGGTCCTTATCAGCCACCGTGCACCTCTGCCTGTGATCAAAGAGCCAATTAATGGAGCCGGGGAAAGGTGAAGCATTCAAATAATGGAGACAGCTGTTTTTCTCTGTTTGAGAAAATCCATTTTGTATTGTTATCAGCTTCATACAGCTCGCCCACCCTCTCTTCAAAAAACTAGCGCTTAATTCAAGTCGGCGTCTGCTTCTGCCTCGCTTGATAAGGGAAAGAGAGAGAGAGAGAAAAGGAGGTAGAGCAAAAAGAAGATGAGGATGAGAAGGGGGGGAGGAAGAAGAGCCTTGGTCACAATGAACTTTATGTAGAAGAATGTGGCAGGAATATCACAGCAGTCCAACTCATCCCGGAGCTTTATCAGCTCCAAAGTGGCTCAACACAGAGATAAGGATAGGGAGGGAGGTCATAGACGGGGCTGCGCTTCCAGAGCCGACGAGCCGCTTTGTTGCCTCGAAAAGCCAGCTGCTGATTCCAGCTCTTTGAGCTCCATTACAATCTGGTCAGGCAAAAAAAAAAAAAAAAAAAAAAAAAAAGGTTAGCCAGGAGGTTAATTGTTCTGGTCTCAGAGCGACACATAACTAGCTCCACCAAAGGCTCACATCTGCACTGTTTTGTTACCATGTGTCACGTTTTAATTTTAACTGTCGTTTTGGTCAATTTATTTAAGAAACTGAACTTGTTTTTCAGAATGCTTTAGTAAGCACAAAAGATTTCAGTTCATTTTCAAACTGTACAGTCAATGTGCTGTACAATTACAAGGTCAGGGCTCCCTTTGCAAGACCCTGTGCATTCAGATGGTTAGGCGACTATACAGGTGTGTACGACAGAAGACGCACTACAAAGGTGAAGAACATCAAATCTTTGACAGCTGTTTAATTCACACTTTTTAAAAAAAATATTTTATCTTGTTTTGATGATTTAAAGGGATAATTTAGATATATTGGAATTACAACTACATAAAAAAGTCAGTATCTTACCTGTATCAAACAGTCCAGTTCAGTTAAACTGATTATTTTGTATTGCAGAGTTAAGTTAACGGCTAAGAAAGAGATAGAGCGAATGCTACTGCAACGTTAAGATACCGAAAGCTGATAATCTATCCGTAGAACCATGCTTATAAAAATATTAGTAAGTATTTTTAACGCTAGACATTTAAATGTTTTCATGCTTTTTTGATTGTGTTAATATCATCAGAGCAAAATGCAAAGAACACAAAGAAGTCTCAAGTCTATGAGCAAGAATGAACATATTTATTACACTGTAAAGAGAACAACAATACCAGAATTATACTGCAAAGTTTCACAGACTGACAGACCATAGTTTACAGCCCAAAAAAATGAAAAGAATCAAAATTGATAAATCAAAAGAATGAAATCAACAAGAAACCACAGTTCTGACATAGTAGACTGGAAAGCTCTCTAGAAGACACTGACTAAGTGGTTCAGAAACCACCATGTGTCAGCCTACCACTAACCTGTGGTTTTTATATCTTAATAAAGTATTGCACAACGACTTCAAATTATTTGAACTTTTTTTTTTTTTTTTTTCCTTTTTACATTTTGCCAACAGACCAGGAAAACCCTCCCCCTCCCCTTGAAGTTCAACTCATTGCCTCTGGTTAATGCTACGCAGCCCCTGCATCGTTTCCGTATTTCCTAGGAAGTTTAAATAATAGGCAAGTCCAAATCAATGGCGTTCATTTTTATATTTTAGTTTTGATTTATTAATTTTTCCTTTTTTTTTTTTCCACAAGATTTGCCTTTTTGTGTATATTCCCCGGCTGACAGGTTCGACTAGCACATCTGCATGTCTTCACAACAGACAAAAGGAGAAAAGAGGGATGAAAAGAAGAACAAGAGAGACATTTCTCCTCTGTGATCTTACTTTATATATCATAAACATAAGAAACAACAATTTTCTTTAAAATTTGCACACACTTTTAGATTTGTTCAAACATTTCAAACTCTTGGTGTACTCAAAGGTTTAAAGGAACATAACAAAAGCTTTTTTTTTCCTTTTTTTTTCTTATTTCTATTCATTTATGTTTCATTTATTTATGAGGTCTGCATTGTTACCAAGTAGTGATATGGTTTTGCAGCTGTATGAGCTTCGACTTTGGATTTTTATTTTTCCTGTTCTCTTGTGTCCATTTGGTTTAGACTAGACCAGTATCAGTGCCACAACTGATGCTCTTATCGTGCTCTAAGAGGTAGAGTGAGACAAACTTGTTTGCCACATAGAAATTTGTAGCAAAGCACAGCTAGAGAAGGGAATACAGGTAAAATAGAGCTTCTCAAAGAATTGTTGACTACTAGTTTATTTTCTTTTTTTATTTCTTTGTCTTTTAACTCAGATTTTTTGCCCTGATAGAAGAATGAAGATATTCGTCATTTGTTGTAATGTTTTCCAACAGCTTGGCTGTCTTGTCGCAGCTTCTGAGAAGTCGGGACTTGGACACCTTTTTGGACTACGTGACCCTTCAAATTCAAGAGTGCAGGTGTTAAATTTTGACAATGAGGAAAGAAACAAGAAACTCTGGAGGGAGCAAAGTGCCCCAAAACATTTGTGTGGGCTTCCACTTGTTTCTTGAGGTCAGAATTTTTTTTTTTTTGTAACACGCTTCTGTATAGCACCAAGGTGTTTTGGGGTGAAGAACCTTTGAGTATGTCAGGGTAAGTGCTCTTCTAATGCAAATGGGAGGTTTGTTTTACTTATATTGAACATTTACAACAAAGTGTCATCGTTTTAATCCTGTATTTGAAATAAACTACTTGGGGAGGAAAATGCAAATGATAGTGGTCCAAAAGTCCAGCTTTACGTTCACATTGTGAAAACTTAAAAATTTAAGCCGACAAGGAAACTAGATCTAGAGATGCACCGAGAAACTGTCAGACCATCAACTCAGTAGGTCCTGATGGGTAAATTTCAAAATTATGATATCTTTCCTGATCCCTGAATGCACCAAACATAAGTACCGTATTTTTCGGACTATAAGCCGCTCATTTTGTCCCACCCTTTGAACCATGCGGCTTACAGCCCGGTGCAGCTTTTCTGTGGATTTTTCTTCAACCACCAGGGGGGGCTCTTTAGCAGGAAGTGAATCATTGGAAGTCAAAATTAGAAATCAAAGAAGAAAGTGCTGATTTTCATTTAGAACAAACACAAGCTAGTAGCAGGCACGATGGAGAAATGTTTTCAAACTCATATGATGCAGCTTTTAAGTTGAGGGCCATCGATCTGGCAGTACAGGATGGAAATGAAGCCGCTGCACGTCAGCTCAGCGTGAACGAAATCATGTTTCGGCTGTGGAGATGGAGGGCTGCGTCCTTAATAAATCCAGTAGATTTATTAGGATTCATACTTCTGCTGCCCTCTGCTGGGTCCTTATGGAAAACTGAGTGTGGCGCAAATACCAGAGGCTTCTAGCCCGGTGCAGCTTATATATGTATGTTTCCATTTTTTTCCCAAAAAATTTGTAGGTGTGGCTTATAGTATGGTGCGCTCTATAGTCCGGAAAATACAGTGCTATCTGGTGGTGCAGACAGTGGAGATATTACTGAGAAAAAGAAGACTCAAAAATACTTATTTTCTACAACTGGTAAGGTTTATATGCAAGTCATTCAGGCTTCAGGAGAGTAGAATGTTCAGCAGATAACAGGAAGGCTCAGAAATAATCTTTTTCAGCTTTCAACCTCTGTCTGTATTGGAAGATGCTGGATTTGGAAAGTCATTTCAAAAAGTTAGTTTATATTTAGCGCTATATAAGTTGTGGAAGATAACTTAAATGTGAAATGTGTAGCCACTTAATTTTTGCTTTACTATTCAGAGACAACATTGATATTGCCTTAAATAAATTATTAATGGCTTGAGACAGTAAGTCTAGACAACATCTTAAATGTTGCCTATACTGTAGTTATTAAAGAGAGACTGGAATTGGCTAAAATTAATATTTGTACAACAAAGCTGGGAGAGACTGGGGAAATTGGCCATTCTGGTCGGTGCATCTCTAACATGAAGTGAAAAATTAACCTCGATTCTTCAACAAAATGTTTACTATGTCACATTCTGTATTATTGCTCCTGGTAAAATGTGATAGTTTTTGTTGTATTTCCTCCTTTTTTCTCCCATTATGGGTACAGTTGAGATTCACAAAGGCTTAAAAAAAATTAATTTGTGATATTGAAATAACACGTAAGTGGACAAACCTCCTTTTAAAACATGTTTACATCAGGATTTTGGTCCTTGGTTTCAGTCTTTGGCTGTTTTTGGTGTTTCATGTTGAACTTGTGTAGTAATACTGTGTGTGTGTGTGTGTATGTGTGTGCATGTGTGTGTGTGTGTGAGAGACCTGGTGCTTTGCAGTGTTAAAGCTGTCAATCGAAGTCTACACCTCTGCATTTGGAAAATCACTTTGTTAGAATACTTTTTTTTGTGTATTTTGTCATTTTTTTGGGTTGTTTTGCATTTTTTCTAAAAAACAAATATTTAACAAATCTTCAGTAATGTACATGCACAGCGTGTAGCTATTTAAATAAAAACATTTTGGGTGCTATTCTTAGAATGTTAAATAGGGAAAAAATGAATTTGATGTGTTTATGTGTTAAAACTGCATCAATTCAACATAATATAAAAAGAGTGACAATGCTGATACAGATTACAAAATTTCTGAGGAATTATGGCTCCAACATGTCGAAAAGAAGCATGCCAAAATAATTTCCATGACAGTGCAAATACATATATGTACAGTGCCGTGAAAAGGTGCTTGTCCTATGACAGATTTCTCCTGTTTTTGCTTTTTTGTTTCCTAAATATTTTAGATCACGATCAGACAATGATATCCTGAGTAAATACAAAAATTCAATTTTTTAAAAATCTGAATTCAATCTCTTTAGCCAGGGATGATTTCTGCCAGACAGGGAATCACTTAAATAGCACCTGTCTGACAACATGAAGTAGGCTAAAAAATCTCAAAAAGCAATCCATTCTGATCTTAACATTTAGGTGTAACAAAAAAAAACAAAAACTAAAACATTGAAGAAATCTGAAAGGGGCAAATACATTTTCCAAGCATTGTATGTCCCTTGTACAAAACATTTAGCTTAGCATTCCACGCAACATGCTAGTTCTCAGACAAGATCTGGGTCAAAATTAAGTAGCAGCTCTGAGATATAATATTGTGTCTTTTCTTGGGGTGTGGGGGAAAAAATTCATGAAGCTACAAAGAGTCTACCATCTACACACAGAATAGAAAAGCAGCTTAAAAAAGGTAACACTTCTCTTTTTTTTTTATCTCTTTTTGCTCTAGCTAGAGATGGAATTATGACGTGTTTGAACTGTGACTTTTTTTTCCCCAGGTACTATGCATTGTCACAAGTGTCCAACACATATTCAATAAATAACCATTAGTGACGCCACAGGACGGGAAGCTTAACAGCGTGACATCTACAGAAAATGAATAAAAAGCATGGAGAAAAGTTGAGAGAGGAGGAGCGTGTCTGCGCACTGTTGGGTTTCCAGGTCTGAGCCGCCCAGCGGCTGCCATCGAAGATGTCTGACAGTCTCGCAGGTGAGATGATAACCTCATTTTCTGGTTGTTAAAGAGCTTTTGTAACCGGGCGAGCGTGCACGCGCGACGTTTCGCCGTGCGTCCTGTGTGAGTGTGTGCGCGCGCTGTGGGCAAAGTTTTTGCATTCTGTCCAAGAAGTCTTCCTTTTGCGTCCTTCGGGGGGACTCGGATTCGGATTTCACAGCCCACTGACCTGGATATTACGACAAGTGAGAGGGAAATAATGCCGCCTGAACAGCTGGCTCGACTTGCAATCTGCTGCACATCTGCCCATTTCTTGGCGGCTGGGTCTGCAAGCCAGAGGTTCAGTCCATCCCTTATTTATTCATCAGCCTGTATTAAAATCTAATCTCTTCATTTGCAGTGAGCATTGACCACTTCGGTCAATCTGCTCTGTATGTAAAGTTAACTTAGGTGTAAGGTCTGGAACCAAGAGGAAATAAAGCTTAACTGAAGCATTAAAAATAAAACCTTTGTAAAGGGGAGGCCTCGAGTTCCTCCTACCAGTCTTTTCATATTTACAAGGGAAAGTAAGACGAGCTACAATGACGACATTGACAACGACAGGTACAACGACAAACAACAAGAGTAAAGAAGTGTAGCGATAAAAGGATGTTAATTTTAAATTCATTCATTCAAAACAAAGAATATCTTTGTGTTTCCTTAAAGTCATGGCAAGTCAATATGACCTGATTATGGACCTCGTCTTCCTCCTCCTTCAACCACGTTGCAAGTCAGACAGAAGCGCCGCCGTCCGCGTCCGCGAGCCGCGTTTTCTCGGAATCTTTGCAAGGCAATGTCAAGATGAGGACAAGTCATGCTGTTTGTGGGTTTTAAGAACCAACTGAAGAACACGGGAAGCTTTCCTAGCGAGGCGTGCCGTCGAGGGCGGAGGAGGACGGGGTGCTGGGGGTGGACGAGCGCGGGGTGGCGGCAGGCGGGGTCACAGCCGGACTTCCGGTGCCGCTGCTCGGAGTGCAGGCTGACGAGCTGATGGGAGCGGGAGTCTCTGAGCCCGGAGCTCCTCCTTGCTGCTGGCTGGACTGCTGCTGCTGCTGCTGCTGCTGCTGGGCCTGGAGGGTCTGACCGCAGACATGGTGGTGCTTCTCCCAGTCCTTGTGCTGGCAGAAGGAGCCGCAGTAACGCGCCGTGTTGCAGCCGCTGCACGTCTCGCTGGCCTTACGACCACAGTTCCAGCAGCTCTGATGGACATACGGAGAAGGAAAAAAAACAACACATATTAGTGAAACTGTAGGTTCATAATTACTCAGATATTTGTGTGTTTGTGCTGATGAACTTCTGAATACTACAGCAAATATATCTGGTTACTGTGTTGAACAGCTGTAATCTACCACAGCGATCACTTATTAATAATCGCTAAATAAACATTAACCCTATTGTAGATCAAGCATAGAAGGGCTAGATTGGTCTAGTCAAAGTCCAGACCTATATCCATTGGAGATTTGTGGCAAGACTTGGAAGCTGATGTTCAGAGAAACCATTCATCCAGTCTAAGTGGTCTTAATCCATTCTGCAGCACTAATAAAGTATAAACTCAGAGTGGGTCACACATCAGCTTTCTATTTGAAAACACAATATGAGAAAACACAAAAGTGAGATTTGGGAAAGCAAAATTACAATAAAAACACATAAACTGTGGTTTGTGAAACTCTATATAAAATGAAACATGCCTGTGCGCTTATATGTACAAGACAGCAAAAGTAGATCTAGAAGTCTTTTCTTTCGACACAAAGACCTCCTAGATGTCTTAGAAGCATTTCAGGGTTGCTGTACATCCACAGGAAATGGGAGAGCAGAGTTACACGCAACCTCTAAAAGTTCTCCCCCGAGACGCTTCTCTTTCACAAGCATCACTCCACCAATTAATGTCAGACGTGAGCCATATTTCCCTCTCACTTAACTGATTAAAACCTCAAGGTCTCCAGTGGTCATTAGCAAAGGAGGGCCGCTTTCCTTACTCCCTCTCAGCTGAATTAGAAACAACGTCCTTTGCATTCTGGCGTGAAACAAAGAAGACGGAGGGAAATTAAAACAGCCGATGCCTGTATGTTACTCTCCTGCTATATCCTGAACATTTAAAGCTGGGCATATTTGACCTTTGCAAAAGATGTTTCATCAGATTCTCCTAAAGGAATCATGCAGATTTCCCCCCCGCCGTATATAAGAAAGTCCTATCAGCCGTCTTATTTGAAAGCCTCTGGAGCAGAAATGCATCGAGACAGAATTCGACGGCGTATCCACAAGCGCCAGACTGAACCGAAGGGTTACAGGTACCTCGCTGGAGTCCTCCTGCTGGTTGATGATGGAGAGCGCGTCCTCGGCCGCCTGACGTTTGGCCTCAGCTACCGTGCGCTCCATCTTCGCCCGCTCGCTGCTGATCATCTCGTGAGCCTTTCGCTCGGCCTCCGACACGGCCTTCTGCAGCTCAGACATGGCCTGTCGCTTGACCTCGTTCACCGCCTCTTCTGGAAGGAGTTTGGAAACAAGTGAGTTTCGTGCGTTTCTTTGGATTTTTTTTTTTTTTTTTTTGCTTTAAAAATGAATGTGTCAGCTAACACAAGTTCAAATTTTATGATGTTATCTACGAAATGTTTACTCTTGTCGATCTAGAAGTCACCTGGAGGAGAGAATGCCATTCAGTGTTCATTCAGAAATACGTGTAAGAAAAGCCTTGAAATGTAGAATTAAAATTTTAGCAGCACTATTAGAAAAAAAAAAAACCCAAACAAAGTCCTAAAAATTAGACACCTGTATTATTTTTTATTTTGTTTTAGTGTGTAGTTTTGAAGTATTTTTAAACCTTGTACATCCTACTGTAAAAATGTAAATGTGTGGAGTTTGGTAAACTTCACTGAGACTCTGGAAAAATGTGTTTCACCAGATAGTTGGAAAACAATAGAGGAACTACGATGCCTGTTTCTCATCACAAGGTGGTAACTTTGCTTAGAGTCCAAGAGATCGTCACAAATAAAAATGGAAAATAGATCTAGAAGGACAACAATCCCAAAAGTATGACCAAATCAACGCAGTAGCCAAGCTTAGTCAAATTAAAGAATGTTTTTTTTTTTGTTTTCTCTAAAAGGTTCATCTATTTTGTGAGTTTTATACATCTTTACTGACAGCACCAAATATATGTTGAATAAATAAGCAGATTTTCTTGCATCACATTCTATAGCCTCTAAATGTCAATGTTTTATGATAAAGTTGACAATAGATATCTTATTTAAGAAGCAAACTAAACATGCATCTTTTATGTTTAGGTGAAACCCCCCCCCCAAAAAACATACAAAAGAACAAGTCATTTCATTCCAGATAATAACACAGCGCTTTCAGGCTTTCCCAGTGTGTTATTTTACATTTGTTTAGAGCAAAGAATGACCTTGAGTGTGGATATTAAACGACAGAACCCTGTCAAAGCAAAAGGAGGGCTTTTTGTGTTTGTTCCCGTCATGCCTGTAACTTGACTAATTGTGTATGCAAATCGGCCAATTTACATTTAAATTATGCATTTCCATTGTGATCCCAGAGGCCCACGCGGTGAAGGGGAAGTGGGAGAAGCGGTAGGAAACCGTGCAAGGTGCTTGAATATTTATCACTAACTGTAAACATTTGCCTGTTTCAAACAGATGTATCCACGGCCGCTCGCCATTGTATTAAAAAGAAAAAAAAAAAAATTTTTTTTTTTTTTTTTTTGCAATTCTCTCTGGGTTACATTTATATCAGTTTCTCCTCAGAAAAAGGGTGAATGAAAAATAGCAAGCCTGTTTATATATGTGTGTATATATATATATATATATATATATACACACACATACAAACAGCTTTATATTTTATTAAATGGTTGAGTTGCCTTATTTGTACATGTTACAGATGTATCGTACGTGCAAAATGTTGTCGATGTGACACGAAATGTGTACTTTTCTATATACGTTTTTCCCCAATCTGATTGAAGAAAACATTTAAACCAGGGTGGTTTTGTCTTTAACCTACTGTGCTGACTGAAGTCATAAAAATTGCTCTGGCACCTAGAGATATAAGCCTTGTGCATTGAATCGTGATTACACGCCGAATGCCTGAGATGGAAGATCGATCAAAGCCGGAGAGGGAAAGGGAGAGTCCTGGAGAGCAGTAGGAGCTCCAGCGGTGTTACTCAATTCAATTTAAATGCATATTACTTGTTCTGAGTATCACACACATCATGCATGGTCAAGCAAGGGGGGCGATTTCTTTTCTCCAGCAACTTTAAAAGGCACATATAATCTGTCACTGACGCTGAATACCAAGTGGACTCCTTCCAGTTCTTCAAGGCAGCCATGTCAGTGAGTGTACACACTCATAAGCGTCGATTAGATACACCTTTATTACTTCTTCTTTTCTCCACAGGTTGATACAGTTTTCTACAGTTTCCATTAGGTGAAATAAGGAAAAGGTTCTTGTAACACAGTTCTTCTCCTCGTCCTGCCATTGGGGATCATTTCTGTGTCACTTTTATTCGACATAATGACGCCTTAAGCTCCTCTTTACAATGCAACTTAATGGGATTTTATAATCCCACAGACTCGTCGGCTCTTTATTAGCATCGCCAGTTCAGTTGCTCGCCATCAAATACCAATTCGACCAATCTCGTGCAAGCAACTCAAAAGACAGACATGGTCTGATAAACTGAGGAACTGCTGACCTGCTGGGATATTAATCACTACCAAAAAAAGAAGAAAAAAACAACAATCCAACACCAGTGCTTTGAACAGAGTTCAAAGTTCAGAGTTCAAAGGAGTATAAGCAGACTGTTTCAGGATGATAGAAAGACAACAGTAGCTCAAACAACAAATCATTCCCACAGCTCTGTCAAAAACTGTCTCTGAGCAAAGAACATGTTGGACCTTGAAGCAGAAAGACCACAGCAGCTGAAAACCACAAACGGTTGATATTGCGACTCACTGAGGAATCGCAAAGACTGTATCAGTTAAACAAGCAGTCAGAGTCCAAAATATACTAACCTTATAGAATCTATTTCTACACATGTTTGGCGGTAACCAGTTCCATACTAAGTATCTACCTTAGGTATTCCAAGAACTTAAAACTTAAGAGTAATAACAATAAAAAGTTGAATCGTTCCCTATTTAATGCTTCTCTGTCTGCCTAAATCTGAATGTTTTGTTCATTTTAAGAGCAAAACTTCAGAAACTGTTGTGCATGTAATCTAATGTACGTAATCTATGTATATAATGTAATCTAATCTATGTAGTTGTCTTGGTCAACCTCTATTATCACACTGGCACCAGATTTAAAACAAACAATGACTGACAATATAATATCAGATTCCCTAACCGAGACGCTGAACATCACTCACAGTAATGGTTGA
Source organism: Poecilia formosa (assembly GCF_000485575.1). NCBI lineage: Eukaryota > Metazoa > Chordata > Actinopteri > Cyprinodontiformes > Poeciliidae > Poecilia > Poecilia formosa. The sequence continues at coordinate 2,200,397 of NW_006799960.1, forward strand.
GCATTACCCTTTCTGAGTGAATACACCATTAACAAAGTGCATCCAAAACTAGGAGAAATAGGAAACTTTTAAATCAACGCGCACCATAAAGGAATTTTGCTCAACTTGCACTAAAGGGGGTACGCAACATTTCTCTTAGAGTTCTTCCAGGTCTGCACTGACATTTAAACCGGTACGTTTCGTCAACCTACACTCACTCTCCATCAAAGTGGAAAAAAAAATAAATAAATCCAGCCTTGATTTGATCAAAGTCGAGGTCTTGTAAGCAGTAAAGAGTTAAGCGTGGAAGTGGTGCTCACCAGCCTTTTTCCAGATCTCTTCTGGGACATAACCAGACACGGGCCGGTGCAGAAGCTCCCTGTGAATTTCTGCAGAGGAAACAAGGAAGATGAATCTCATACTGTGAAAAGATTGTCCAACAAACAATGTGGATTTTTTCTTTTTTTTTTGGTGATACTTTTTACTGTTTATTTGTTGATGAAGACAACAAAGTTGACAAGTAAACCATTAAATAATTAAACTCTTAAAAAGCAAAGCAGTAATACAGTACCAAGCACATTTATTTGTATTAAAGCAACAAAAACATGCTTCGAATTTAAAGCCCACAGAATGAGATCCTTTGTAGGCTCTGTTTTGGTAAAAGCTTTGGAACCTGTGATTTGTTTTTTACCTGACGTTGCATTTTCCTGTGCTGCAGGGCTCTGCTGCCTCGACTGCCCGCTGGACGCCCCCTTCTTCAGCTCCTCGGCGTCGCTGTAACGCCTAATCCAATAGTTGAGCTCCTCGCGGTCGGCCTCCTGGCACCTCCGCAGCACCGTCAGCGAGCGCCTCGTTTTCTCCACCATGTCCATGATGCAGTTCAGCAGCTGGGCAGGACAAAAGACAAGACAAAGCGCTGGGTTAACACATAGAAACAAAGGCACGGTTCATTTAATTTCAGCTGAGATGCAATTTTGGAAAGGTGTACCGTTACGTTTTTATTGTCAACTATTTATTCATTTATTTTTTTCACTTCAGGTGGCCCGTGACGTATTTCTGTCACGGGCTTATTAAGTCATCAGTAAGTAAATAAAAAATCTGAACAGTTACTATATTTAAAATGGTGATACGCAAGTCGAAAGCTTCTACAAGAATTACAGTGCCTTTCAAACGTTACATTTTCACAATTTTGCCATGTTAAGAACAAAAAAGATCAATATATGTTCTAGATTTGAACTCAACTCAGTTGAATATGTAATATCAAGACACTTTACAAAAACAAGTCATTTCAATCCATTCAGGCTTTACGTTCCACTTGATCGTGGTTATCAAAAAGTGTGGAAAAATCAGTTCGTTATTCAAATGAATTCAAAACATTTTCTACCTAATTAGAATCTATCAAGTCATTGAAGCAGAAATCCCTCGTTCTAAGCATGCATGTCGTGACAGTGGAGAGGAAAAGCTTCCCTTTAACAGGAAGAAACCTCCAGCAGAACCTGGATAAAAAGAACACAAACATAGGGGATATTTCTAAAAGAGAACTGAAGGGTCCATGAAGAACTAATTGTTTACTATCAGAGGTTTGAAGACTGTGGTTTGGATTCTTTTGTGCTGTATTCAGATTCTAGCAGCTTTTTAAAGGTAGAGACTGAAATGTTTGTCCATTTAGCTTCTCATAATAACCCGGGCTCAGTCAGCTGGATGGAGAACATTTATGAACACTAAGTTCATAAATGCCACAGATTCTCAGTTGGATTCATGTCTGGACCTCGACTGGGCCCTCAACACATCAGCATATCTGGATCGAAATCTTCCCATTGCCCATCCGACGTTGTGTGCTTTACGCTCGATGTCCTGCTGGACGGTGCTGCGTCCTCTGACAGGCTGCCTTCAAGAACTGAAATTAGTCCCGTTCTTCTCCCCCATCACCTCTAATCAGCTTCCCCGCTGAAATGAAAACGAAACCCCACGACTCCCTACGGCCACCACGGTGTTGTGTATTCAGGTTGACATTCGCTGCTGGTTTTCAACCTCAGCTTTTCGCATGCTGGCCAAATGTACTGAGTTGGTCTCCTCTGATCAGAGCACTGACTTTCACATGTTTGCTGGGCCCCTGCATGGCTTGCAGCAAACTGCCACTTTCTTTATACCACACTTTGATTCAGACCAGATGTGTGGAGTGGACGACTAGTAGTGGTCCCGTTGCAAGCCTCTCCCTCCCGAGAAGGGGATATCTGCAACTCTGTCAGAGTTTCCGCTTCTGTCCTGATTAATGCTCTCCTCACCTGGCCTGTCAGTTTAGATGTACGGCCACGTCTTGGTAGGACTACGCAGCGCCTCACGAGATGTCCAAAACTCGAGATATTGCTCTATAATCTATTTAATAAGGTGTAACAAGCGATGAAATTACACGTAATCACTATTTACTGTCTATACAGCCTGATTTCATGTGACAAACCCAGTTTGTCATATGAAATATGTCGTAATAATGTGACAAAAATGTGAAAAAGCATATTGAGTATCAACCCCTCATGCAAAACATTAGATTAACAACGAGGAGTGTTAGCATATTTTCAGTCTTTTCATTTTGTGCTGGTTTCACTTCTAGAAAATAAACAAATGCCATAAAATATAAACGACGCACAATATCTGCAAGCTGCAAAAATGTAATGTGAGTCTGAACATACCTGCAAAATCAATAATTTATGTTACTGATAGCAAATAAAAAATAAAGATTCCTAACTCCTATCTTCAGCAGACGACATTATTAACCTACATTTTTTTTTAACTTGGTAATATATATATTTTTCTTACGAATAAACAAGGCACAACAAACACATTAATAATAATAATAATAATAATAATAATAATAATAATAATAATAATAATAATAATAATAATAATAATAATAATAATAATAATAATACAGCTCTCTGATCCACAGTCCAGTGGGATAAATGTTTTACTACGACATGACAAACACTATCAAATGTTACTTACAAAGAAAGAATAGTAATAAAAATGTTATTACTTTTCTTACATGGTCAAGGTGCTTCCACTCCTCAGCCCATTCTCTGTCTGTCAGTCTGTGGTCGATCACCTCTTCCTGCCTGCTCCCTGCATGCATACCTGCAGTAACAAAAAAAAAAGTAAAAAAACAAAAAAACAAATGGAAACAGAGAAAAAGAGTCACTACAACTAAGAGCAACAATTGATGTAACATTACTTCGTCATTCTCCTTCTATCATTTCTCCATTTTTCCATTTTGTCCCTCTTTTATGTCCCCCCTCTCTGCATCCATTTTTCCTCCCTGCCCTCCTTTCTTTGCGGTCTCCATATCTCTCCAGCACCCCGAGGGCAAATGACTGAACTTCTCGTCCAGTTAACATCCATCACCGGCTGGAGACATGGTAAATGTCTCTCCTATATTTAGAAAAGAGTCCTTTACAGCTTCATCACAACTTGGCATATGCAGAAAAAAAAAAATGTCTCTCATATTAAAACACGACGTTAAAATGTAGCAATAGTGGCTGCAGCTCTGCATTTTTGTCCTCCAGTAGACATAAACTGGGTTTTTTCTGGGAAGCGGGAATAACAGTCTTTCATCTGAGCAACAGAGGCAGTTTTAACACTGAGGCCAGTTGTAGCCCTTCATTAAACAGTAACATGATCTCTCTGACCACACGACTAAAAGCATGCGATTCTGACGAATGAAGTCTAAATAGTGCAAAAATACCAAGAAGCCACAAGCAGGACTTAAAGAGGAAGCGTAATCTGAACGCTGAAGACAATTTTACGTCCACTCTTCAGTTGTTGCTAGAGATGCGTCAAAATGCTTAAAATCACGTGTAATTTCTTTTGCAATCGCAGGTAAAAACACGGCTAAGAAAGAGGATTTACTTCATGTATAAAGGCAGTAGAACAAGCTCCTTCTAGGAAATCCGCGACGACAATTCTTTTGCATAAATTACAGTTTATAAACATAAAATCCTGGACAAAAGGGCTGTTGATGTTTCCTTAGACATCTGCCAAGGTTCAGGCTTTTAAGTAATACTTTTCCCAGTTTTAGCTTGTATGCAGAAAATGTCTTTATTATGTTGTTTTTTTATTCATGTCCTACTTCTTAGTTGAAAAAGAAGTAGGACAGATGAAGCATCAGAGGTCTATCAGTCATTAACTTTCATTAAGATTTAGTCAAACCTAAACTAGTATCAAACTTCTAGAGATTTTCATTTTGTCATAAATCAGATTTAAATCAGCAGGAGGAATCTGCAGAGATGCCAAGAAACAAGCAAACAAACACAATCATTTGACTTGAGCAGAGACACGCCTATAACATACATGACAGTAAAACCCCCGAGGACCAGGTTTCTCAATAAATGAACTTTGGCTTTAGTGGAATAGTATATTGAATTATCCAAATTACCTTTATTTTAATCAGGTAAAAAAAAAAACTTTTACAAAGCTCAGTAAAAGGTTTCCTAATCAGAGAAGAAAAAATGTTGCATAAATTGACATTTTTCATTTATGCAACACAAAGCACGGCATGCTTTGTGTTGCTTTGCAGAGCAACACAAAGCATGTAAGGCTGCGGGAAACTCAAAAGCACAAAAACAAGAGGTAGTTTTTTTTTTTATTATTTTGATCGGCATCCATTATTTCTTCGCGTTTATGAGGTGCCGAGTCTAAAATACTTTCAGACGTCTAAATTCAATTACAGTTTCTTTGTTCCGCGACTCGGCCAGCAGACCGGCGGGTAAAGCTGAGCCGACGGGGCACAAGAAAACAAGCGCGCCAGATGAAGACGTGGTTGAGGACAGACTTGCTCACGACTCGGGTTTACCTTTATGCAGCGACATCCACTGCAGCGACATCTGCAGTGGATGTCGCTGCAGATCAAATCCGTATGTATTCAACAAGTGGTAGCAGAAAAAAAGAACACAGTTCATTCCTGATACGGCTTAAGCTACGCAGCTTGACCTTGTGCTTTTTGGCCATTTTTTTATCTGTATGCAATAATTATTTCCTATGCGTTTATATGCATAGTCTCCATAAAAATGAATATGAATATGCTACTGAGCAGCAGTCGCACTCCCTATTTACAGAAATAGGGGTGTGCATGACTGCCCAGCATGCTCCCTACTGACCGCGTGCAGACGGACGCCTCTGTCTTGAGAAGCACAAGTACAAACCAGGTGTGAGCGATGATTTGTTTTTTACCAACCTGTTTGCAGATTATAAATGACATTATTTATTTACGCCTTTTGACACCAACCGTCCCGGAGAAAGGAAAACAGCGATCCAACATGCTAAATTTACGAATGTACCAGTTAATACAATGAACTAGAATCTCTACACGATTCGACTGAATGTACTATAAATGCTCTGGATCTGTTCATAGACGGCAGTGTTGTGAAAGCCGGCCACTCGTGGTGTACCAGCATGTTGTGTCTATGATATAAAGTTATATAAACAAGGAGACAAAAACCAAAAAAAATTCAGCAAACCAAAAAACAAACAAAACAAAAACAAAACCATCCTTACCAATAGGCCTGGCTCGCTCTCGGATTTCTCTGTGATTGGAGGCTGCGTGTCTGTACGTGTCACGGTAATGATGGGCGATGGCCATGTCGTCTAGCCTGTAGTGCTGCGGAGGAAGGGGTCCCGGGTGGGGCAGCCCGTTGGGTTGGTAGGAGAGTCCGTTGGACGGACTGAAACGCTGGGCGGGGCTCATGGTGCAGGGCCGTTTGCTCGGGTGGACGTCTGGGTGGATGGCGCCGTCTCGCTCGAAGCCGTTCTCTTTGGTTCTGAGCAGAAACGCAGAATGACGAATTACGTATTTTTTTTTTATTTTTTTTTTTTTGCATTTGAAAAATCGCGATAACAGGACTTGATGAGAGAATGTGACACCAAATGTGTCTTCGATCTCTTGTACCAGAAAACAAAGAGATGTAACAAGTCACAACACATGAGGAGAGGTGAGATAATGATACAGGTACAAATGATGTCAATATCACACCTCATTTGTAAAAAAAAAAAAAAAAAAAAAATATGTGGTGCAGCACCTGCTCGCTAGATTTATCCTATAAAGGAGTATAACGACTGGTGCAGGCCCTGGAGCTGTCGCTCCAGTGTAAGTGCAACCTCCTACCAGATGAAGTAATTGCCACGACAGGTTGTGTTACCTGGAATCGTCGAGGGGCTTCGTTCCATTGAAAACAAGTTAAATTTATACATAAACAATTAAACCTCACTCACCAAAAGTAACACATGCAGACTCACACAAGGAGTTTCAAGGGGATCAGGTGGATTTTTGTTCGCCTGTTTCAGAAGATTAATGTGGCCAGGTGTGTTTGCGCGCGCGCGTGTGTGTGAGTGCGTGCTTGCACATATGTGCCGACAGTATGTTTTTGTGTGTGTTCTCAGCTTTGTCAGTTCACAGTTAAAACCTGCCAACCTCCCCTGCTATCAACAGTCCCCTGGTTTCCTCTCTCCCCCCTCTGTCTCGCTTCTCTTCCTTCCCATCTCTCTCTCCGATGAACAGATTGAACTTCTTAATGAGCTGTTTTTATGGGCTCCTAATGCTCATCCACAGCTCTCCATATGCTCTTTTCTTCCATCCGTCCATCTCTCCGTCTCCCTCGACTCATCCATCCACCTCCTCCCACGCGCGCGCCTCTCCCCAGCTTTCCTGCTGCAACAACGTTTGCGTCTTATAGACACCAGAGAATAAACATGCAACCTTACGGTCACATTCATGCACAGTTTGCTCATGCGTGCCAGCACATTCTTGTTTATAGCTAAAAAAAAAAAAACGGGCATTCCGATTAGAAATGCAGCAGAGAAATCAGCTGGTGACCGTTCCCGATTGGGATCTATTTTCTAATCAGCGAGTGCATCAAATGAGTAAGTGTTCTTTCATGGAAGCGGACTCAAAATGAGTTGTTTTCTGTATCTATGAAGTGTCTGAAATGAAGCCAGAGGAGGAACAAAAGGTGTAAGCAAACCTTATTTTATTAGAAACACGTTGGCTTTTCGTTCAGCTACTTTTAATCAGAGTGAAACGTCAGCAGATGCAACTGCAGTGGAGATTCTCTTATTTTGTCACTGAACATGCTGGATTTGTCAAGGATGGGAATCCTCTGGACACTTCCCAGTTGAGATAAGGGTCTAACTTAAAGTTCAGCTCCAGGACGGCCAGTGAAGACGCGTTCCTGGTTGAATATTACTTGAATCGCTGAATCAAATGACTGAATCACTAATTGACTGCAGCCTTCAGTCAAGTTCTGCACAGTGATTCAGGCGCGTTAAGGCTAATGCTAACTAAAACTAACGTGGGCGTGGCCAATTAGTGCTTGTTTTGACACATCAGAAATCTCGTTTTACAGCAGAGCTGTGGAACAACAACAGTTCTCACGTTGAGATTTTACCTTTGGTACTCATCGAAATAACTAATAACTGTTCACTACACGAGGCTGCTTAGCATTCCCATATAGTTACACTCGAATATGGTGCTCTGGAGCAAAACATGCAGGACTCTGATCTTACTCTACTAGCAAAAGTGTGAGGCCATTCAATGTGGTGTGCTTTTACACTCGGACGTGTTCAAAAACAGAACAACATGTCTAATGGTTGGAAGTTGGATTGATGTTTATATGCAATTGTTTCCCGTAATCTGGGAGCATCGATGTTTTCAGATTTTCAGTTGTAGTTCTGTAATGTTAGGCTATTCTTCGTTTTATTTTAATACACTAACAAAATATAACTTATTTAATTAAGATGGTTTTCCTTGCAATTCATTCAGAAAGTAAAAACTATATTTTGTTGCATCGAAATGGCGGGCATAGTGTACAGGAACATCTGTGCAGAATATGGACTGGAAGCCCCGAGGTCAAAATGGGGGACACCCC
>NW_006799960.1:2208489-2261394 GCF_000485575.1 Poecilia formosa
AGAGAGGAACTGGAAAAGGCCTGGAAGGTGAAGACCACAGTGGTGCCCCATCGGGGCCCTCGGGGCAGTCACCCCCAAACTGGAGCAGTGGCTCAAACAGATCCCAAGAACAACATCAGACATTTCAGTCCAGAAATGTGCAGTTCTAGGCACAGCCAAGATACTGCGCAGAACCCTCAAGCTCCCAGGCCTCTGGTAGAGGACCCGAGCTCAGAGGATGAAAGAGACCACCCACGGAGGATGAGAAGGGAATTTTATTTTTTTTTATTTTTTTTTTACATTGAATAGGAAAAAAAATCTAAATTATACAAATAGGCATCAGTTTTCAGTAATTATTCAGATTTGCTCTTTGGTTAAACTTAAACTGACCAGCAAGGTTTTTCTGTAATTTGTCACTAAAATAATGTAAAAAAGGATGAAAAAAAAGATCATTTCTGAGGTTTTACTGGGAAAGTTTCTTGTGCAGTTTTAAAAATAACAAAACACTCTGCTTCCCCCCTGAACGGACAGTATGCAGCCACACTCTCTCTGGCAAGTATCACAGCTTGTAACAAGTTTTTTTTTTTTTTGTTTTTTTTCTTCTAGCAGCTAGAAGTCCCTCAGTTCTCGTTTGGGGGATTTTTACTTGTTCTTCCAGAAAAAAAACACAAAAAGCCTTTGAGCCTCTGCGAGGTTCTTTTGCCAGCCCGTGTGCTCGGCTCCTGTGAGGGTTGTCCAAAGATTCCTGATGATGATTAAATTAAAAGCCTTCGAGGGGCAGGGAAAACCTTCACCTTACATGACGACGGCGCGAAGGTCGGAATATTGGTGTGAGAGGAATCCTCTTTATGTCTGCGGCCGCTTGTTTGTGCCAACAGTGTGATGTGCGCTTCCAGAACTTGCATCTATTAACGTTCCAACAAGTAGAGACTGTTTACTGCCACTAGTTTAAAGCATGATCCACCCATCCGCAATATTTAACAGTAAGTAGAAGATATTTTCTTTCAACGTTTTGCACGCTATTTTCTCTTGAGTATGACTCTGCTCATTCAGAATAAAATACACTCAGCCCACAGTATGTTCTACCATTTTACAAACCATTTTATAGCTTTTAGCTTGCACAATTGCAATACTTAATTTCATGGCGCAGACAGAGAAGACAACCTCTTCTAAAAGGTTCTCCATTAATGTGGGAATTCAATCTCAACGTTGCTTTGCTGCCTTGATTCGCCTCCAAACAATCAGTTCTCTTGTAAAGTCTTCTCGGAGGTCCAAATGTTGAGTTCAGTTCCAGCTCTGGCTGTGATTTAATAAATACACTTCCTTGCGAAGAGAGAGACCTTTGAAGGCATTTATCAGGACTCTCAGCTGTGAAAAAGTATTTTCCTTTTTACTTATTTCCTTTGTCCTTCCATTTCAGTCGCACCTCAGTGTTTTGGATAATCAAATCTATTTTAATTTTATGCAAAGAAAACTTGAGTCAATACTAAGTTCTATCCAAACATATCTTGCCAAACATAAAAATTACTCTGGGAACCTTTTGTTAAATTACAAATTACCTGTAATGCATTTAAAGATATGTTGTTTTTTATCATCTTAAGTAAAAACAGGGTCTGTCTTGACAACATGAACTTGCAACTGGTATAAAATGTTAATTTGCAATAGGCTTTTTAGAGTGATAATGACTTTGTTGTGTGTATATATTTTAATGATGTTTCTGATATCCGCATGTCGTAGCTGCTGGGTAAAAATCTTGTCCGAAATTGTAACTTTTCAGGAAAAAAAGTAAAACTTCTGTCATCTTAAAGAAAATTCACACAGTTTAGTCAAAGTTGCATGTCGCTTTTTATACATTTCAGCAGACATTCATCAATGAAACACAAATAAATCTGATGCGTAACCAATAGAGATGATTTTCACAAAAGAAAACGCACAAAAAAAAAATAACACTGCAGTTACCCTGTTTTTACTTGACGATGACACTATGATTGTAGTAATCAGCATGCATTGACAGAGCAGAGAATTGTTCGAAATTAAGGACTTTCACTGAAATTCCAATATTCTGGGAAGAGTTGTGGGAAGGCAGAGTGGAGGTAAGCAGAAACTCGAGGTGCTTAGCCAGCCATAACGGTGCTGGAGCCTCATCTGTATGTGTTATCAGCCCGTCTCCCCAGGCTCTCACACAAGACTGAACTCACACTTCCACACTGGATATACCCTCACACGCGCGTGCGCACACACACACACACACACACACACACACACACACACACACACACGCACTCACACGTAGATCTGTTTTTTCTCACTAAATACAGATGCCGCCGTACTTTTTCACTCCTCTCATATTTTCACCTCTTGCATTTATGAACGCACCTTTTCTTCTAACCCCCCACTCCCCTGTGTACCAGACAGCCTTGCAAATAAGCAGGTATTACTGAAACCTCGCCCCCCCCCAAAAAAAACAAAAAAAACAGACTATCCTGGTGTTGAAGGAGGCTGGGGTGGAGTTGGATAGGGAGAGGTGGGAATGTTTAATAACACATTCAGCAGTTTTGCCCCTCAGCAGATATAATATGCACATTTCCCTTTCACCTAGCCTGTCTCCATTTCTTTCTTTCTTTTTTTCTTTCAGCCGCTGGGACTTCATTTTAAAGCACAATGCTTACATTGTACTTGCAGCCCAGACAAAAAAAAAATGCACAACAAAACACAATTCTATTCAAACTTACATCCAGAAACTAAAAATAAATGCTTAATAATGACAAATGTGAGAACCTGTATGTAGATTTTAATACCTCTCTCCCCTTTGCTACCTACACACAAACTGCATAAGCAACTCTTTAAGTCTAAAATGAGTCTCTGCCTTCATGGGTAAAGTTCTTCTCTAGTTTTAAGTCTGAAGAAGTATAAGCAACACTGAGCCACTTTTAAAGTCTACTACAGGGATTAGATGATACAGTCTGGCTGCAATAGGTGGATTGAGTTGATGCTAAAAGAGAAACATACACAGTCCATTTTTACAAACATACTTGCATAGAAATAATTAGATGTTGCGATATTAGAATCTACAAAATCTCTTTGTCTGCCTCCTAAGTTGCAGTTAGGTTGACTAGCAGTTAGCATGACTAGCAGGGATGTCCAGCTCAAGTCCTACCGTGCAACGTTTGGATGCATTCCAGTTTTTATAACATCTGAATCAAGCATGTTTTTCTTCTGCAGAGCCCTGACAACAAGCCATTCATTTGATTCTGGTGTGACGGACCATTTCTACAGGATTTTGAAGAATTATCAGAATACTGTGACCGGCTATCTGCTAACAGCTAATAGTGCTAAATTTAGCAAGCGCTTCCTGCTAAATTTAGCTATGCCATTAAGTACAGCTTCCTATGCTTAATGGTTATTTCACAGGTTAATTAATCTGAACTAAATTTGATTATCTCTAGTTCAAACCTAACCTGGGTAAGGCTATACGCTGTAGAAATTTTCCCAGACACAGTTTGACCGTTAGCAATTAGAACCACCTTAGCATAATGACAGAAATAAATGAGCAAGCCAACATTTGTGATTCATAAAACATTCATTTCCAAAAACAAAAATAATTTCCCAAAAATATTGTTCAAATTTCTCTCGTGTCTTTTTGTCCTCTTTATTGCCTTGAAAAAAAAGAAGAAACAAGGTAACAAGGTATCAAAACATATTATTTGAAGTATTCCACCAAATTTCTTCGTCTGTCTTGTACAAGTAGAGCCAGGTGTGTGTTATCGACTTCCTCTCCACAGTTCCCACTTATTAAGGGGAGCAGCGAGGAGCCAAGACCTCCAACAGAGCACATCAAAAAACCCAGTGGTGCATTTACAAACCCTTCCCATACATACATTTACACATCACACTATTGCCTCCTGTTGGCTCAGCCCATGTTTGGAGAGTAATTCAACAGCTCAAAGGGATGCAGAAAGCCTCAAAGGGATTTATACATGAGCTCAACTAACAGAGAGCGGAAGAGAAGGTAGTGGCGGATTTGAGAGAGGAGCTGGACCGACCGTTTCATTCGGAAATCATTTGACTCATCTTCTCACAAATTCGGTTGTTCAGAAAAAAAACTACAAGAGCCAGAGCGATGTTCTAATCTTTTTCTTTTTTGATGTGCCCACCTGTCTGGCGTCCTTCTCTTGCCGTTCTCGTTGACGTCGAGCAGGAGCTCGGAGGAGTCCACTGGGGACGTGGTGCTGGTGTCTAGGAGTAGCTGCTCGTGTTGAGCCAGATACTGGGCTGGGTTCTGCTTGGCGAGCCTGGCGCAGTGTAGAAGCTCCCGCTGAAGCAACGGCAGGTTGGCCTGGGGGAAAAAAAATATAATAATAAAATTACGTCAAGAACAAAACACAACAAAACAAAAAACTCAAAGGAGGAAACATTTTTAGGGATTTCTGTTCTGGCAGCGAGAGCCAGTTGTGTGCTGAAAAGGTTAAAACAGAAGTTAAGAGGCAGTTCTGCTTTTCACAGCAGGCATTCACCTTGACGCAATCTAAATTGTATTCAGCATTTCTGTGGAGGAACAGAGATCAAGCCTACTTTTTAAACATATATATATATTTTTTTATTGTGATTGCTTTTATGTAACACTTTTGACGCTGTCGGCTTGGCGTCAGATCTCCGTTTATGACATCATGGCAAACCGGGGGGGGCCCTTTTGTTTTCAAAAGGTTCTTAAAGGCGTTGTTCCCTTTTTTTATTGTTTTTTTGAAACCACATTGTCACATTATGTGACAGTGTTTGTTAATTGGAAGATGGCTCCTGTTTGATAATAAAGTGGCGGCGAACGCAGCTCTATGCCTTACATTAAACCAAAAGCAAAAGGAGCTTTTAAGATTAAAAGCAAAGTGTTCAAAATCTTTTATTCACTAATTTTCTTTTATGAGTTCACCGTCAGCTGCAAATAAGAAGTTTTATTACTCTGCTAGTGAGAACGGTTGGTACCGAAACATGTTTTTTTTTGTTTTATGACGGTAAGAAACAAAAAACGACAAGCTCCAAATAAACATTTTACTATGTAGCATTGTGTCTGGTTTGATTTCGTTATTTTGATGTTTTGATTCTGTTTTGTTGTTTTTTTATTAAAGCAAATAGGGATTTTTATCATGGAAGGCATTATTCAAACGTCTTCAATAGTGTATTTTTTATTTTTATTTTTTATCTCTCTCAGCATGTCAAAAAGTCAAATTTTAGTCACTCTTGTTGGGAAGTTTCCAGATGTAAAAAAACAAACAAACAAACAAACAAACAAACAAACAAACAAACAAACAAACAAACAAACGAACAAACAAAAAAAACAAAACAGGTATGTCCTGTATTTTTGAAGCATCCAAACACATATTTTATTTAAATGCTGTTACATTTCTAATGCTTTATTTTATTAGGATAAATAGTAAAATTATGTTTTCTCACGCAAGCGATAAACGGACGGCAGAGAGCTGTGCAGAAAAGCTCAGAAATTGTCCATGTCTCCATCTGAGAGATCAGAAAACTCAATCCATCCAGATCAGATGCAAAATAAAGTTCCTCATTCTTTGACTCAAAGCACCGATGATTAAACTCACCTTTGCATTACTACTGAACCATCACTGCTCTAAGTGGCCCGGAGCACATTAACGCCTATAAGGTTTCTCTGTGACGCATTGATTTTTAATTTTTTGTAAGAACAGCACCTTCTTTTCAATCTGTCTTTGACTGTAACAGAGGGAGTCTGCCTTCTTGTGAAGTTACAGGGACATACAGGTATGCGAGCATCCACTTCAAAGACATCTGATGGCATGTGTTTCAAGGCAAGAAGATGAAAGCGTTGCGTCAGGAAGGCTCAGAACAAGAACGGGCGCTATTTTAGCCGGGATACATCACGCTTTAGGTGGGTTAATCTTTGTTTTGTCCTCAGAAAAAGAAAATCTTTCAAGGTCTTAAGACTTTTTGGGGTTTTATAATCTTTTCCTTGCCTAGCTTTACTGCTTTCATGTCCCCCCAACCCCCTCTGATCCACTGCAACTTTTCCATCTATTTAATCTCCTGTTATTCTAATCTTTGTATAACTCAGCCCTGATTTTTTTTTTCTTCTTTTTTTATTATAGCATTACTGTTTAAATCTGCGAAAATCACCTTCAAACAGTAAAAGAAATGCCAGGAGCTGAACTTTGCTTTACCTTCCAGAGCTAATGATCCAGTAACAGTTTATGATCATAATTATTCTAGAATAAAAAAAGAGGCTAAAATAAATAGCTTTGACCCTGATGAACCAATCTTTTATTAATTGGAGGTCATCCTAATTGCCTGTGAGATGTGGGAGGCATTAACAAGGAGACTGAGTCAAGAAATGCAGAGCACTAAAGAGGCTGCATCATTTTTCAAGTGATTAAGTATGGTGTTTGCTTCTGTAAAGCTGCCAGACAGTTACACACACACACACACACACACGCACGCACACACACACACACACACACACACAAGTACAAGAAATAAAATAAACCATTATTAAGCATTCGATAACCTAAGCTTAAAATATGATTTACATTATTACCTTTTTATTTTGTCAAATAACAATGAAGATATTAGCAAAAAAAAAAAAGAAAAACTAATCTGAAAATTAATTTAGTTTTCCTTTTTGGAGTAAAAACTGACAAAATATTAACTCACTTTGAAAGACAAATTGACAAATTGATGTATTATTATTATTATTATTATTATTATTATTATTATTATTATTATTATTATTATTATATATTTTTTACAAAGTATCCTCCTTTCAGTCTTCTTTTTGTGGCACCGTCTCACTGTAAAAACAGCTGCAGGTCCTTCAGTTTCCTGTAGCGTTGAACATCCAGAGACTGTCAATTCTGCCCACTTTTCTTAGCAAAAGAGTTAAACTCTTGTCACCCTGGATTGAGGGAGTTTGCCAAGATCAGCTTTCAGTTGTCAAAATTGTCTGCAGCCTCTAATTCGTTCTCCAATAAACTCTGGCCTGCCTTTCTGTCCTGCCACTATTTTTTCAGTTCTACACTATGTTGGTCTATCACATAAAATACCAATAATAATGATAATAATAATAATAATAATAATAATAATAATAATAAAAACTCATTAACAACTACATCGTACACCATTGTAGACAATGCAGCTTTTGTCTCTGTTATCCCATTTTGATCGCTTCCTCTTGCGGCTTGCTCTCACTGGCAGGTTTGTTGTGTTGCGCTGAAAGAAGGCCGAACGGTTTGACTGCAACAGCACGACGTAAGCTGGCGAAAACAGAGAAACGCTGTGGCAAACCTGTGGCGGACGCCCAACAAGCACATCACGTCACAGGCATTGTGTGGTTTATGACGGTCTCCTTCCAGTAAGGCCTCCAAACCAATTTGTGGTTTTAGCATTAAGAAAAAGGGGACGAGGAGTTGAGTGGGTTTGAGCCGGCGGGTTGAACTTTGTGTATGGAATTAGTTTAACGAAAAACCACACGCCCTGACGCACATTGTTGCACCTTTAAATGTCCCCCCCTCCCCCTCCCTACACGTCCAAGGTAGCATATGGTTACCTAGCATTAAAGGCCCCACTGTGGGAAGACACTAAAATTAGGTGCTGGGGAGAGAGACAGCAAAATAGAGAGAGGGAGGGAGAAATTCAGGGGGGGAAAAAAAAAAAAAAGAAGAAAGTTGCATCTTTGACTCCACAGCCATCCCAGCGATGCACTCACCATCCGGCAAGGAGAGGAAAAGGGGGAATTGGACAGACGGATTGATGGAGAGAGAACAGCAGCGTAAGGTCGAAAATAACTGCAGGTGAGCAGATAAGATAAATAGAGGAAAATGACAAATATAGCAGAATATTGGGTTAAAGGCGCGCGCAGGCCGCGTAAACAAAGAGCAAAAGGGCGTGACAGAAACAAGCCAGCTTTATATTAAATGTTCCGCCTGTCCGTGCTCTCCATCTTTCAGTTACAAACTGATATTGATCTCGTCTCCACACACATCCCAGAACATGAGCCAGACTGTGACTGCGCAGTGGATCCCCTCGGTACAAACCCCCCCGGCCCATTCGTCATGTTTGACTATCACAACAAATCATAACTCTGCCTGCAACGCCACAGGCCTTCCCTGCAGCCCTGCAAGCTGCAGACCAGCATATGCAGCTACGTAACACTAAATGCACACAAACGACCACAGCTTCGCTCGGAGACACGAACGCAAGAATCGCCGTCACTCTTAATTCTCATGCGGTGAGCTGGGACGGAGACGGGAGGCCAGCTGCATGCTCAAAGCGACATAGTTCGGGATTTTTGAATTGAGGCTCTTTTAAAGTGTTATGGAGCATTTAATAGTTAACAGTACCTGCAGCTGATGGCATTAAAATCTGATTTATTTAACATAAATCCAGGTTAATTAGTTCCATTTCAAAACAACTGCATAATTTGATGGTGGAAGTCTGCTTTTCTGTTGGACTAGCAGCTTTAGCTTCAGGCTACGACTCCATGGATTTATGCTAACTAAAGGCACAAAGTGAGTAACCCACTGCAGGTGAAATATTAAATCTTTTAAAAGAATGAAAGTATGAATGAATGAAACTGAGACAACACCTATATGGTGGGGAAAAAAATAGAATATTCACTAAATATCTATCTGCTTTGCTCCCGCATGAAGGCACAATTCAATTCGAATATGTTTCTTAGCTTTTAGAAAATAATCATTTATACCGGAGGAAAAGTACAATGAGAAAGAAAGAGAGTAAAACTTTGTGTTAAACAGCAAGGGCGAAAAAAAATATAAAAGAAACAGGAATAAATCTGCTGAAAAATAAAGGCTAATGCTGAAAATGGGAATGAATATCTTGAACGTAAGTGGGCACATCTGGATCTCGGACGCCTAAATACTTTCCAGATTCTGGTTCGAGAGACGTACAGGCGGGCAACCCCTTTGTAGTCGTTGTATATTTGAATATCTACCTTCAGGAAGGGAACGACAAAAGGTCGTAGGGGGAAGTTGGTGGCTTCTTGGAGCTTGGAGTGGAATTCCTCGATGGTTAGCGTGGAATTCTGTGGGAGAAGAAGAGAGAAGGAGAAGGAAAACATGACTCCATGTGGAAGGCATTAAGTGATAATATTACTTATTGGAAGCTAAGCTGTATCCTGGTCTGGAGTGAATGTTTTGGCTTTTGTAATAGGAAGCATATGTGGCAGACCACAGTGAAAAGAGCCCCACAAAACAAAGACACAAGCAGAAATCTCAAAATGTTTGCAGTCGGAGGCATTAAATTGCTACGAATTGCATGTACGTTTTAATGACGGGTTGCCTGTATCTTTCTTCAAGGTCTAAGACTGTTCACGTCGTCTCTAAATTATATAATTTAATCTGCTGCGTATTGTACTTTTCTGCCCAGTCAGGTGAAAATGTTTTTCTAGGGTATTTTAATTTTACTCAAATATTAAGCATCCTCCATTTTGGGATGACATCGGTGATGTCATCACTTTACCAGTAAGAGGGCTGAACAGACTTTAAACGAAAAACATACAAAATAAATCATCATAGCCAAGAATTTTGGGGGAGTTTGTCATAAGAGTGTTGCTGTTTTAGCTTTTGACAGACCTCCAGATCTTGCCAAGACTGGCAGAACATACATCACTTTTATTACCCTGGATATGGCGCACACAAACGCCTCAGATTTGACCTTTCACCTTAAGGAACTAGCTATGTTAAGGCCATTTCAGAATGTCCTCACCAGATCCTTAGGCTACCTGCTATCATCCATGAAGTTGACAATAAAATCGACTGAATCTTGAAAATATGTAAGCGCAAACCTGCATGTTGTGAAAAACACAAACTGAATAAACCTTGGTGTGCATTCATTGGCAAGAACAACAACAACAACAACAACAAAAAAAGCTTTTGGGCATTTGGTTGTTTTAATTTTCATAATCAGATGTGAGCAGATTCTCCAGAGAACCTCCATGTGTGTATAAATACATCAAACCTTTTATTTCATTACATTTTCTAAAAATAACCATCTCTGCAGGTTAATATCCATTTTAAGGAGGTTGTGACTCCATCCATCCATCCATCCATCCATCCATCCATCCATCCATCCATCCATCCATCCATCCATCCATCCATCCATCCATCCATCCATCCAGTGGGGAATTAAAATAAAGTTTCACATTTTCATATTCCTGCCATTTCTCCTTTTATTTTCTCTTAAAGCTTCAAAATGTGGCACTCTTTAAATCCACTTTGTATGACTTTCATGCTCTGCACATGCATGGTTTCACTAGAAAGGCTTATTTTTTTTTGCCAGCCGAGGGTTATAATGTCGTACTGCAAAAATGTCTAGTAGGTTCTAAAATCTTTTAGCCACTTGTAGAGATTTTCAACAAAGCCATAACTTCTTTGCTAGCATCTCTGCTTTTAAAAATAATCTGTATTTTCTTACCGCTGTTTTATTTTATTTTTTAACTTAATTTTTTCCACAAGACCTACTTGAGCCCCTGTAGCCTCCGACGTCAGAGTTGTTACCGTAAGTCTGATAAAACAAGTGATTTCTTTCTAATCTTGCCATTTCTTTCCCAGCAGTCAAAAAACAATCTCTTTGTATCTGTCTTTGTACTTGAATAGCTTTCTGGTTAATAACAAACACAAACGTTGACGTAAAATCTGGATTGCATCTTCTTTTGTTTCCATTTTAATGATCGATGACACGACTTTCAGTTTTAGCGTCGAGTGGACAAAGGAGCTGAACATGCACGCTTGCAAAATAACAGTCAAACAAGGGAGAGAGAAAAAAAGAATCAAGCAAGACAAAGTGAAAAAAAAAAAAAGCAGACGATATTATTTTTCCTCCTCGCACTCTGAATTATTTCCCAGACCTGAGTTTTGTTGCATTCAGCCTTACATCTGTTCGCCCAGATTGCGTCGGGGCTGTTCTTGACAGCCAGCGAAACCTCCTGAGCCTCCGTCTCTCCCTCTCCCCTGCACGCAGCCGACTAATTAACAGTGTCACTCTTTTCAATAAGGCAGGAGGAGGGACACAGAGATGCTGATAGCGGAGAGATGAAACGGAGGGAGAACAGAGAGACGCGTGGTGGGGAGGTGTGCGAGCCAAAAGGACGCAGGAGAGGCACGTGCGTAGAAAAGCAAAACACAGGAAAAGCCAAAAACAGGTTATACTCTGTGTGGTTAATTAAGAAAATATCTCCCCCCCTTCATCTCTTCTGCCTCCTCCTCCTCTTTTCAGCACAACATTCAATCACTATTCCGGTATCCCCCTGCTCATTAAGCTCTGATCGCAGCCTTGATATATCCATGTCAGCTAAGCTAGAGAACACATCTGTTTTATCTAATCTCAGTTGGTTGAATGTGTTTTTTTGTTTTTGTTTTTGTTTTTTAAGCTTGCAGGCTTCATTTGTGCTGCATCGGACACAAGGTTGAAATAGTGTTTTAATATATTCATTTGTACCAAGCTTTCCACGAAACTCTTTGAGTTATATGACGTTAATTTAGAAAGGGTTTTAAAATGACATCACATCCAACAATATGACTGTGAAACGCACACAACTCGTATTTGTATAATAAGATCAATAAGTTGAATAAAAAGTGTTGAATTGCCGTTTCTCCAGCTGAACAGGAAAAATCAGACCAACCCGAAAGCAACGTTGTGCAGAAAGTTCATCTCATAACAGATTTTCAGGGCAACGTAGTGTGTGGCACGACTCGGTGATTAGAGATGTTATAGAGAATTCACTTCAGAAAACTCCAAATGTGGTAAAAAAAAATAAATAAAAAATAGACAAAAATACCAGCAAAACGTAAATAAAATAGTAAAGTGATAGTGCTGGTTTCAGTGTTTACTAAAGTTAAAATCTCAATGTTTAAAAGAAACAGCAACAACAAACTGTTTGGTGAGGTCTGAACCAAGCTGCACACTGATTTCCATCGTTGTTTACGTAAAACTAATTTACAAAAGTTGTCAGCTTAAAGCACTTAAGACAGAAGGCATTTACACATTCCTAGAGTATTTAAAATCTTGCTTCACAAACGCAATTAAAGAACAGCCTACTGTGAACGACAAGCGACTAATGAACGACAAGCGCTCTCTTAATCGCTTATTTGTTCAGTGGGAAATGCCAAACACGCCATTCCTGCTGAGCATCTTCCAAAAAATACAAAGTTATTCTGGGAGCCATTTAACCCTTTCACAGTCCTCATACGCAATGGAAGCTGCTTACCACTAGTCCCAGCACCAGCGTGCGGACTCGCTCGCCGATTTCGGGCGAGATGTCGTTCCCGAACTGTTGCAGAGTGGTGAGGAATCGCTTGAGCTTGCTGAGCTGCCGGGCACCGCAGGCCGGCGGCAGCTGCTGGTTGGCCAGCGAAGACGAGGAGGACGAGCTGGGGCCGTTGCTGTAGCCGTTCGGAGGGGATGGCGCACCGTTGAGGGCCGTCGGGGAGTGGCTACTGCCATTTGTCACTGCACAAGACAAAGACGAGGAGAATTTTAAACTCAGTTCTTGACATTTTTGAAATCTCACATCGAAGGACACAAAAAGTAAGGCGCTTGTCCTCAAAGGAGCGTAGAAGCCGTCCAAATTTTTAACTACGGCAAGAAGATAAGATGAGCGGCAAAAAAAAAAAAAAAAAAAAAGATGTCAGAAAAGAGACCAATCAAGCGAGATAACGGTATTAATAAGTTGAACGAACACATTTATTTAGCGACAGATAACAGTTCGTCCAGCCCGCCGGGTTCTAGCGACTAATCGAGGCGATGTGCACGCCACGGTTAACACTCTCCACATTTGTTTGCAATTTCTGTGCTTTCTCTGATCCCTTAAGTCATCCCCACAGAAAAGCACTTGGGAGACATTTCACCTCCTTCTTCCTCCTTCTCCTCTGCAGCCTAAACAAGCAGGGACAGCGGGACCCCCACTAGAGCGAGGCTACAGCAGTCGCGTGTCTTTGTTCATGTTGGGGGAGTCGACGTACAAAGACATACAAGGCAACATAAAGCTCTCTCTTTAATGAGATTAGTCTCTGACTAGCGATACATTCACTCCCCCTCTGGCCGCCGTCCAAGGCCGCCACTGTAAAGAGACGAGAGAGAGACGAGATGCTCAAACTGCATCTGGCGACAATTATGGCGGATGGAAATCAAAGCGTACTGCTTTGTAAAAAAAAAAAAACCTTTGGCGTGGGTAATGAGAGAGCCAGGTCTTTCCTCCCTCATTGCACGGAAGCATCGACGTTAATTGTGGGGTGCAAGTGTGTGCAGCAGAAAGAGACAGAAGGCTAGAAATGTATTTATTTTTTTTTGTATAAATTAAGTTGAAGGGGTGCAAGGAAAGTCTGAAGCTGGAAAGGAACAAAACAGAGCCTCTGTTGCAGACTAGAAGGAGCGCCGCTTAGATAAGACTAGAGAGCTTGAAGCGTTTTGAGCCACACGGCTTCAGATTCCTTGATTCTAGTGCTCTTCATGAAAGTGGTTAAGTATCTACTTCTGAGAGAATACGAGGGTATAATTTGCTCATCACCAGTGATGTGCGTATCATGGCGAAGCTCCAACAGTTTGTAAGCGTGGGTGTTAATGAACCAGCGGAGGGAGCTCTGCCTCACGGAAAAGACTCGGTGCAACTCGATTTTAAGGGGATTCGAACCCCCTTTCTTAACATTTACATGTTGTCTTCCCATGGAGGAAGAGTCAGCTCATTTATAAATATTTTTCAAAACGAAGGTGAACTTAAGGCCACGTTCAGGTCGGCTGTGGTCTCACTTTAGGGGGGGGTTAAGGTTCTGCTGCTTCAGTGAAGTTTCTGACCCGAAATCTTAAAAAAGGCTTAAAAAGACTAAAAATAAGGTGAAAAAAAAGTTAAACTGGAAAACATGGCATTTTACTCTGGGTCTGTATGTTCCTTTGTGATTTTTGTATCCCCATTTCAGACACAAGTTTTTTCCATCACATTTCATCCTGCTTCCATTTTGTACTGGCAAACTCACCATTTGGAACTTATTTACTTAAATCATTTGTCACATTTTAGTTTATGCATCTGGCAGTTCAGTACTTCATGAATTCTGGAGATAAAAATGCTGAAATCTCACATAGAGATAAACATAATTCTGCAGTCATTCACTAAATTAGAATATGCATTCAGACGTGACTCGCTTTCCAGATTAAAACTGACTTTTGAAAATAACATCCTTTAAGTCAGAATCATACACAAGCCCACATTTCTGAATACATTTTCTTTTATTATTGGCCTAATTTAATATTCTGATCTTAAATGTTATGTTTTCTTTGTCTGTAAGTGGAAAATTGTTATAGTTAACACAAATACAGGCTTGAAAACATCAGTCAGTGTGTAATTAATCTATATAATGTTTCTGAAGCAACAACATCTCAGTGATATTGTAATCTATTAAAAATGACTGTACATTATTTTCTGCTTCCAATAAATGTGGTTCTGATCAACGTTTGAGTCACATAACCTATGAAACATTTAGGATTTTGACCCCTGATCTTTCGAAGCACTTCTAAGCAACATTTCCTGAGAACAGCTTTTCAAACATGAAGCTCCAGCTACAAAACGACCAGAACTCCTGGCACGGCAGCAATTTCTGCCGCTGTTAAGGAGCTTCAGCTATTTTTTTTATTTTTTTTTTACCTTTTCTTTCATCTATTAGCATTGCAAAGAAGCAAAGTGCCGTCTTGTGCGATACAGAATTAGAGCGCTGCTCACATGTGGTGGGTGTGTAGGAGCTGTTGCGGGGAGCCCCTTGCGTACTGGGCGGAGGCGGCATGGTAGGTGGCGTCAACCTGGACTGTGTCTTGACATCCGCAGGTGAGTCGGGCATGGTGGAACGCTTCCCAGTGCGATCTGATGAAAGACAAAACCAGAAGCAGAGGTCACAGCACCGCTCGGTTAAGAAAACATCTTCTTCACGAGGAATTTCAAACTGACTCGGTTTTTCAATCCTACCGGCTGCGTAAATGAGCCCTGCCAGAGGAGTTTGACTCTGATTCCAGCACACATTGTGTCACCCAGAGCAATCAGACTGCCCTCCAACACACCCCCACTTTTACAAAACCACCCCACACCAAACCCCCACCGCTCCGACCCGGAGATAATGACTGCATCGTTCATTACAGTCAAACTAATGCGCACCCTCGTTCCCACAGTTTAATTCTTGTATCTCTAAGTTGCATTCACATCTGCTCAGAAAGGAGACATTTCACAGATAAAATTCATTATCACAACCAAAACGTTTCCTCCGATACGTCTGTTTTCACTTAATTCAGTTGCTCGCTGCTCGGGCGATAACACAACATATTGAATATATGGGAACGGCAACAAGACCTTATCAGAGCCCTGCAGTGCGCAGAAGGGCAGAGCCCCTCATTGTCCAAGCGAAGATACTGAACTTCTTTTTTGCAAAAAAGCTGCAACAAGGCTGTCATTGAATCAACAGACTGTTATCAAATCATGTCTCCGTGGCACATTTTGGAAAGGAAATTATATTAAAAAAAAAAACAAGAGAGAGAGCTACAAGGTGAACCAAAAGTACATTCTGTAACAATGAGAGTTTTGCTGTAGCCCTGGAGTAAATGCAACATGGCGACGAAGTCAAACAGACGGTCCATCTGGACTCGGGTCACACCTGGTTTACAGCAAACGGGGGTGGAGGGAGGACTCATGAACATTTTCCATTGGACCCTCCTCTGTGTTTAGGGATGTGTGTGTGTGTGTGTGTGTTTCCCGTATTTCATTGTTTGAATCCAGAGTGTCATTCTGTCAAGCTTAGGTGAAACGAAATAGGCAGGATAGTCTGAGCCTATTAGCTCCAAGCCCTGCTGCCAGCAGCCGCTGCGCACCATGACTAAGAATTTTAGTCACACTGACTTGGCTTTCAGCAGGGAGACAGGCGAGAGATGGAGATGTTTGCTCCACAGCTCTGTTTTCCATTTACCCCGCTGGAGAGCATTTGTTTATCCTAACGTACACATCGACCTGCTGCAGAGACGGCAGAATGAGAATGATGTAAGTGTGTGAAAGATTTGAGATTTTCAAGCAAGGTTTGTGAACTCTAACTGAGAATTAAGTGTTGGACAATCAGAAAATAGCGATCGTATACGTTATATTGCACTTTTTTCACTTGATAGAGAATTAATCTTGTTCAAAAATCTTGTCCGATGAACGGGGTGATCCTGATTGTTGCTGGGAGTCACACTGTCGCCTGCACTCAGTTATTCCCAAAACAAGCTTTATGTTTAAATATTAATATGGTCTCTTTCAACTGTTGGCAACACTGGCCATTGCAAATGAACAATATCAGAAAACATGCCATTGACAACTGAAACTTCACGTTATCTCACCATATCTTTTTACATTTTATTATTAATAATTATCATACTGCAGGCTAGTCGGGGACATCTTAAGGAAAAGATTAGGTCTGCGGGCCCTAAAATGAGTACAGCGGCAACAATACAATATTGGGTTCAAGATTTATTTTCAATATTTTTGAGAAATCTAATAATTCCCCACTCTTTGTTTTCACAGATCAAGTAAAGGCTTCACTAATTACAAACCTTTTTCGAGAAGCTCTGTTTAGCTCCAACTAGTCTGAGGTTTGATCCGTCTGAGTTATTTTGATTTTGAGGCAGATGATTAAATGCGATATAGATTAATAAAAAATAAAAAATATACCTTTTCTAGAAAGCGTTCTTCACACTGTTGTTCATGGTGGACTGGGTGATTTTTTTACGCACATGTTGCACAGCCAACTTCAAAACAAAACCTAAAATCTTTTTTTAAGCAAACCTGGCACGAGATTGATAAACAGACAGACGGACAGACTACCCAAGGTACCCGATATGATGCAAAATGTGTTGCATGAGTCGATACAGATTAGGGATTGATGGGAAAATGTGATGAAAGTGCAAAACCCTCCCCTATACTTTCCATCCAGGCCAGACAAAGAACGCTTTACCGCTCTAATTTTGACACAATAAACATGCCTCGGGTATTTATTTAACAAATTCAGCAGAAATGCCAGAAGAAATAAATCTCGCCCGTAGTAGCCAACTATCACTGCCTACAACACGATCTGTGAAAACACAAGGTCATTAAAAAAAGATAGCTGGGAGTCAGGACCCCAGGTAATTCATCATTTCCCCGTCAAACAAGAAAGACGTCACGCTGTATACGCTTAACGGGCCAATTAAATCGAGTAAAGCCACTGTTTCACACATGGCTGTGATTATTCAGTTCCAACATACCGTTGAGCTCATGCTGCTGATTGTTCTGTGTGTTACTCTTCCTGATTGTGGGGTCATTTTGGACCACTTAATTTGTTCCTGTCATAAAGAGGAGCAGAAAATCATCATTCAGAAGTTGAGAACAATTACTCTACTCTTCATCAGAAAATCTAAAAATGAAAAGGCAGCCGGGCGTCACTACAATGTAGTTTAAGTGATATATTTATCTATCTAATAGAAGGGAGATTGCATTTTTCAGAAGAAGTATGACATCAGCAGGTGGAATGATGGTCATTCAATGGTTATTACATTTTAAAACATCCACACAGTCTGTTCATTTTTTGTCTATGTAATAGCAGTTGGATGTTCAAAAAAAAAAAAAAATCTGATGTTTGCTTTAAAACCATAAAAATGTTGAACTGAAATGCAAACCCCTTGCTCTTTTGGTGGTAAAAATGAACGAATGAAAATAAATGTAAGCGTGGGTAGGGTTAGGGTTTATACTTACTGAGAAAAATAAAAGATTTCTGATATTGTGACCCTGTTATCCTGCTTCATCTTGCACTAGACAATTACAAATAATTGTCTAGTGTCTAGTGATAACAAAATGCAACCAATTTTTACGTATACTAATCATCCAAATTTCTTAAAATTTTTAATGTATTTTCATTTACTTTTTCCTATTCATTAATATTTGTTTCGTGGGGGGAAAAAATGTGAGACAACACCTTTTTTTACAGAGAAAGTAGTTCCTACAGTCACTGTAAAAAATGGTCACAGAATTAGCTTCCTGTTTCAGGATGTGGAAAAAAAAAAAATAAGATGTGGTTTTTCCAGCTAGTCATGTTCTTCCAAGCAAAACATCTGACCAAACTTGAATATTTTAAGCAGAAAGGCTAATCTTGAAAATCCCCCTAATACGCCTTGTGATGGGATGAAGAGATGAGTTTGGTCACAGGCTTATCATTGGTAGACAACACCTGGGTCGGCGTTATGATTGCACTGAGGCAAGAGGGACGAATCCTGCAAGCCTGTGAAACTCATCTTCGGTCCCTCAGGTGACGAAGATGAAGGACAAGGAATGAGTTGGCGTAAAAACCTGTGCGCACGCGCCTCCAGACAATAGCATGTCGTCACACACATGAACTTACAAACAGCTCCGTCTCGCCGTCTGATTTGATTGGGTGCACGACACGGCATGTAAGTGGGATAAAATCGATGGCTTCATGCTAAACAACAAGGCCTGTGGCATCCATTCACTGTGCAATTGCCGTGCTTCTTGAATCAATAGGAATATTCAGGTCAACAAAATAAATTGGAAAAAAAAAATAAATAAATAAAAAATACATCACACAACTCAAGCTGGTGATTGAAAACGACTCACGGAGTTCCGCCCATGAACGTGGCGTGTATATTTTAAGACGGGAGCAGGCAAACAATCAGACAAGCTCTCATTTTATTACAGCTATAGAAGATGGCTGAACCACACGAAGCACTTGCTTCTGCATGCATAATTTAGAAGCAAAAAGCAACCTTAAACAACCTTGAAATATGGGGCATCTCGTCCAGCCTAATGCATCTGTTAAAAGTTTATGGCCAACTGCACATCTATTGTCCATTTATTAGTCCTGTTACTGTCCCGCCTGCATAAAATCATAAAGAAAGCAAGCACCAGATCTGTGGCCAATCGATGGCAGTCCAGGACAGACGGGTATTGATGTGCAGAGCCTTAATGGAAAGGGGGAGGCAGGGGGGAGGGCGATGAGTGCTTTGACTTTACCTAACTCACATTACGACTTCTCAGAAGTGCTGTTGTCCAGCAGTTAATGGATTGAAGAGGATGAGAAGAGTTGTTGAAGAGGCAGCAATTAGATATGAGGGAACAGAAGAGTCTCTTCAATGTGTTGATTCACTTGGACAGAAGGGGTGCTAAACCTATCGATCACGCTTGGAGATGACAGAGATAAATGACTCGCATTAGCCTCCCCATTCATGATTCTTTTTTTTTTTTTTTCCCTTTATGTACTGCAGCATAAAAGAGCTTTTAGTACAAATATTGGTAGACGAGGTGGTTTGAATAAGATATACTCGAGAGACTATAAGTGCTGCGATGGTGTCTCATTGCTTATCGTTTCCCGTCTATCATAATGAAGCAGAGTTACTTGGATTTTAATTGAATCACAAGCTCCCAAAGGCTGGGCCAGTTTCATACCTTTACAGTTTGAGCCGTCTGATAGTTTTCAGGTAAGAGCAAAGCATCTTGTGTAGAATATGTAACAAATTGTATCTACCTGCTTTGTGATGGATTTGACATCCAGTCATTTCAAGTAATTCCAATATCTACAATATCTACCGATTAACTACGGTACGGAACATTGTACTGTTTATAAAATACCAAACAAAAAAAAAAAAACTTATCGTGATAGGAACCAGTCATCATAAAAATAAACATAAATAAATTAATTTAGGTAATTTATGAAAGCTGATGGAGGAATTTTATCGCTTTTGAACTCTGACTTATTTCAGAAGTTGATACCAGCCTGAACTGACATGTTAGTATGACTGAATGCAATTCAATTGTTTGGCAACTTAAAGTAACTAATAGAGTAAAGTATATAGTCATGGTTATTGGTAAGGTTTTATATAAACAGCATAATTCTGGCTATAGCGATCTCAAAATAGCTGTTTCCAGCTTTGTGAGGTCCCTATGCAATACTCTTGCTTTACTTGGTTCTCAAATTAATAAATGATTCACGAACATGCTAAAATCCACTAAACTTTCAAAGTTTTCCCCACAATAACTTATCTTCAGTTAAACCTCTCAAATCTGCATTGGAAAATAACAATCCTCTGTTCGCCAATAAATAAAAATGTGTTTTCAACAATGTTTACGTTTTGAAAGCAACTCAAGAAGCTTTAATAAATACATAAATATGGTGGACCAACCCTAAAGTCAGCAGAAAATAGATTGGACTGTTTCCAACCTATTAAAGTGCAAACAATAACATCAAGAATCTTGCAAGAATATTAATACTGCGACTTCACATGCGACACTCAACATCAGAGCAATTTTGGATCGGTTACCATTTGTTTTGACCTTTGCACACTATAAACAGAAATCAATATAGAGTAGACTGCCTGGAATAACAAATAATTTATTATGGAAAAAAAAAAATAAAAAAATAACACCCACAGCTTACCATTGCAACTTATTGTATTCATATATTCAACATTTTATCCTCAAATGATGTTGAATATTTGGTAACACTTTATTTGAAGGGGGTTGAATAAGACTGACATGACACTGTCATAAACATGACATAACACCTGTCATGAACATGAATTAGTCTTCATGAATATTTATGACTGTTGTCATAAAGCGTCATTCGGTAAATTATGACACTTTTAATACAAAGCTGACATTATTCAAAATGTCTTTGTTATGACAACTTGACATTAACCAGGAAATCATTACTGTTTAATAACATAAAGTTACCTAATTTTTAAAGTGCAATCAATAATACTTTTATAACAAATTTATATCAGTAATGATTTCTTGGTTAATGTCAAGTTGTCATAACAAAGACATTTTGAATAATGTCAACTTTGTATTAAAAGTGTCATAATTTACCGAATGACGCTTTATGACAACAGTCATAAATATTCATGAAGGCTTATTGATGTTCATGACAGGTGTTATGCCATGTTTATGACAGTGTCATGACAGTTTTATTCAACCCCCTTCTAATAAAGTGTTACTGAATATTTTGGTTTGTGGTCCCCTTGTGACTTATGGGGCTTTATGTATTCGAATGAGCTACATATACTACGATGAATATTTCACCACTTCCTCTCATCACTTTTCTACCAGCAGGAGATTTTTAATGTTATCTTGAGTTTGATCAGGGGATCACAAAGAGTGACTCTAACCACAATCAATAAGAAGAAGAAAATTGCATACAGGCAGTTCTAGGATTATATCTAAGATCAAAATTTATATTAAATTTAAATTTATATATCAAAAAAACTTAACTAACAAGAGAAATAAACTTGCATGCAAATACTGAGTACATGGGCATAAAATAGTTTGTTTACCGGTAGAAAAGAGATTAATTTTTAAACAAAATGGGTATGAAACAGTGAACACAAACTGGTGAAAGGGAGACTCTGAGTCCCAAAACAAAGTAACTGGTGTTTGTCTTGTTTACATGACAACCGCTTGTAGGTTGTTTTTTTTTTTTTTTTACTGATTAAAGAAGCATTTCCCTTGATTGGGACCTGATTGTGAGATATCAAGAGCTGAGAGCGGGAGAAAAACTGAGCAGGAATTTAAATAATAATAAAAAAAAATCATTCCTAATGTTGACTTTGAAGCAATTGTACTGGGAGGCTTGGGAACCTTTTCCCCTTTTCCCCTCGGGGACGTCCCAAGCCGCCGTGCAATGGCCTTTACTTTCTCTGTTATGAAAAGAAAATAAAAAGCTAACCCGTCTCTATTCTCACAACCATGATTACAAAAGGCTCTTCAGAAAAAAAAAAATAAAAGTAAAGGTTGAGCTGTTTGGATTTTTAACTTCTTTAATCAATCACAGAAACAAGACAACCACCTGCCACACGCAGATATGTCTTCACACTTACATCAGCCAAGTTTGCGTCGTCCATGATTACGTGATCCTCCATGTTTGCAGAATCTCACTCCCTTTCTTTGCCTTTTTTTCCCCCCCTCTCCCCGTTGCCCGTGCTTCTCTTTCAGCCAAGCTCAAAGAAAGGAGATTTTTATCCCCCTGCTGACTTGAGATTCATGCCTTTTCCAACGTTACATCCAAGTTACATCACTTGCCTCAAACAAGGTTGTTGCAATGAACGTTATCTAGGAGAGCGTGGTCCCTGAGAAGCAGTTCACCGTGTTATAGAGAGGACTTTGCTAACCCACAACTCAAGGCAAAAATACAATGTTATATCAAACTGGTGTATATTTCATCATCGCGCTCAAAGCCAGGGGTCATTTTGTATTCAAATCACCTTGAAAACCCAGGCAACACAACCGAACGCTTGGTGTTTCGAAAAAGAATATCGCCAGGAAATAACGTCAAACTAAAGACTTTACGAGCCAGAATCATACTTGCTTGTTTGTGTCTTGTTGCACGCTACAATTTTAACCATTTAACACACAAACGATGACGACATAATGTGCCAGGTGAGATTATTTTTTTTACAAGTTAACCCGGTAAAATTGACATCGGTGCATGGTAAGAGTTGGTGGCTGCAGCAATGGAGAGTTTTGCAGCCGGTGTGAGCAAATGAATGCATCAATTAGAAACAACTTAGCATTATTCTGCAGGGGGGGGAAAACATGTGAGTTTTTAGAGCCAAGTCCTGCCGAGGGCTGAATTCCAACAGGTCAGGTTTACAAACACAACAGTTGTACAAGTAATACTAAAACCTTCAAACTTTGAATGTAGCAGAATTCTAATTTAAACGTGGTCTATGGATTTCTTTTTTGTCTGAGTTTCACAGACAACATAAGAGCTTATCAGTAGATCAGCAATAACAATGATAACAATAAGCAGAAATGTTGAAACCTTTGCAAAAATGTAACGATGGAAAGGTATAACTTCTACTTTGAAAATCTGAAAGCTTTTCAAAGTAGAAAAGCTACTACTTTTCTACTTTTCTACTTTTCTACGGCGATAACATTCTCTTATCGCCGTTTTGAATCTACAATTTGCAATTGAAAAGTTGAGCTTATTATTTTGAAGAAAATATAGGAGGTTTATTTTGAAGGGCTAACATTCTGTTTTATCTTGCAAAACCTGCGATAATCTAAACTATAATATACTGAGGATTTTATTTTTAAAAGATATTTGTAATACCACTAGTACTACTGCTACAAAAATTATCAATAACAATAATAATAGTAATGTTTTTCATAAACTACATTATTCAATAATTATGTGCTAAATAGAAAAAAAAAAATCAAGCATAGACCGCGTGAAAAAGGCCCCAAAATAAATTCTGCAGAGGGCTTTGACTATTCCTGGTCCGGCTCTGTACATATATGCCATGATCACACAGGCAGTGGTGTAATCCTTACACACACTGAAATGCAGGCGACAGAGGCACCAAAGCTGAAGAAATCCTGCACTCATGTTCACAGCGTGCCAGTGTTTGTGCAGAATGAAACCTCTGGGTGTGCCATATCAAAACACACAGCCAGCACATGGTAATGTGTGAAGAGACAGAGCAGGTAATGGAAGAGATGAAGTGATAGCGAGATGGTGTGATAGAGGCTTGTGATTGCGCTGTGTGCTGGCTGCTTGCAGATGTTGAGAGAAGAAAGGGGCCACAGACGCAGGAGATGGATATCAGCGGAGAGAACGAAAGGATAGGTGTGTTAAAGGAGCACTGCAGAGGGAAAGGTGCACTGATTGAGATTCAGACCGAGTACGCACAGGACCGGGAGAGATCTATCTGTATGCAAGAAGAGTAGCAGAGACACACACACAAAGACACACACACACAGACACACAGACACACACACACGCTGGTTCACACAAATACCCAGCCAGATGGAGCAGTATGCAGAGCATGTCCCATCAAACTCCACCCGCTTGTCAAGAAGATATATGGATGCAACGCCCTACCGCAACCCCACAAAACAACACTCAAACACACAGCTGCAAGCACACACGCTGCTCACCAAACAGAAAAACTTTCTTTTCTCCCTTTCACACACACACACACACGCACACACACAAATAGATGTAATTGGCGTCATATTTTTTATTTCCCTCCCAAACAGATTCACAATGCAGAGGAAAAACCCAAGCCGGAGTGCTCTCCTCTTTTTCTTTACTCCGCCTCGTCACCTTCATCTTTTCCTCCACTTCCTAAAATTGTCAACGCAGGCTGATGATCACGCATTGTTAAATCTCATCCGCGGCTGCCAAGCCATCTCGTCTCCCAGCAACGTCACACCGAATGCTGCTGGAACGTAGGTCAGAAGATCACTTCCATATACACTCGGAGCAACATAGAGACGTTTCTGTTTTGGTTTTGTGAAATATTTGCTTTATACTCTCACTCAAGCCTCACTAAATGAAACATTAATATCGTTTGTTTCTTTCCGGAGGAGATGCTGCTCTCCTACGCGCTTATCTTTTATTAATGCAAAGAGAGAGAAAAAACATTAAATTGATTTTTTTTTTCTTACCCATAAAAAAATATTCAGAGGCTTTATGCAGAGGTATAATAGACTTTACTTTAGGAGTCTTCCTGCTTACCATATAACTTCTTACATCATGAGTAAAGGTGACCCGAATCACATCTTAATGGCCCACAATGGGAATAGATCTGCTGCTGATCGGTGCCGACTGTCCTCCGCAGCTCCCACCTTATCTGCATTTTTGTTTCAGAAGAACATAAGGAGATTTCTCGACCGTACGCAGAGGTCTGAACACCATCTGCTCAGTCCCACAAACACCAACGCGGTCGCGCACACGCCCTTGCATCCTGCAAAAACACGCAACACATTCTCGCAAACACGCTGGACAGTAAAACATGTGTGGCGAATCACACTCGAACCCCTCGTTGATGGGAGCAAACCGTTAAACAACAGATTTATAGTGATGTCTGCTTTACCCATCTGTTGAAATAAAGTCTCGGTAGCAGAGCGAGGAAGCAGGCATTTAAGTAACATTAAAAATGATTCACAGGGACACCCCATCATGCATTCTCTCAAATCAAACGCACTCCCACCACATCGTGTTGCAGTGCAGACTTTAACCGTTGGAATGCTAGAAAGCAAAGGACCGGCGATGGAAACGAAGGACGGAAAACACAGGCACAGGTAGAAGGAGATAAATGAAACCGAGAAAAAGTAACTCAGAGGAAAATGTGGAGAGAATAAAATTACAAATGCGAAAATACAAATGCGATAGTTTGACTTGTTCTTACAAAAATGTAAGAAAATCAGTAAATTCACATACTGTGGAAGATTTTACTATGTTCAACAGTTAAAGTGACAAACAGAGTAGGTTCCTCGTTTTTCCAAAAAAAAACAAACAAAAAAAAAAAAAACAATAGTCCTGTATGTTTCTTATGTTATACATTAATAATTTGATCAAGCTAGCGTATTTTTGGACATGCTAAAAAATGTAAACATGAGCGCCACAGCTCCTACGCATTATTCAAACAACTCAAATCAAAGCAATAAGCATTCAGTGACGTCACCTAATCTCATGCATACCATGCAAACGATCAGCCTAAATAAAGATTTATTCACTTCTGGATGCCTGATGCTTGAAACTGAAGCCATCGCCCACTTCCTGATTAAGACGGCACGCGTCATCTGACCACTTCAGAGGAAGAAATAGAGCATAGAAATTTTTATTTCCTGCCTAACTCCCCCCCAAAATACAACAAATGTCAAGATATCAAGCAACAGTGGCATACCCCATCCAAACACAGTGAATTTGGAACCCTTTAACCCAAAACCCAAACTATTTAAGCCACAGGCACATCAACAGTGGCACACACTTTAAAGACACGGCAGGATTTATTGTTTCACAAAGTAATCTTATTTATTTCTCGCTATCTTTTCTTTTTTTTCTTTTTTTTTACATTTAGAGCTGCGTAAAAACGTTTTTCAATACATCACCGCATTTAGTAAGATAAGTGTGGCAGCAATAAGAAAAAAAACATCAGTGAATTTTGTGTCTTCAGCTATGCTGACCCCAGTTATCTGAGAAAAAAAAATGTTTTTAAAAGAGAAAAACTAATTTCTTCTGAGTGTACAGTGATTAGATTTTTTTTTAAAAAAACATTGCGTTTTAAAAACTACGGTTAGGGTGAAACATTTTATGACAAATTTACACTCATACCCACTTGTTGTTTAACATAAAAAGTTTTAAAAGATAAAGAGTTGGTAAGTGGGTAAAGTCACTAAACAGCCTATAACTGATCTTTTTTTCAATACCAAAACAGCAGATGTTGACCAGGGGCGACGTTTTCAATAAAACCTTTGCTTTTAAATTGTGTTTTTTCCAGAAGCCGGATAGACTTAAACACTTAAATGATTTATCTGTCACAAGCCATATAAGTTATCGCAACATTCACCTAGGTTTTGTTGCGTGCTTTGGTAATGTTGTGCAGCCCTGGTTTTGTTTAGCATTTTTCAAGCTGAGATGTCAGCATCACTGCACGGTGGTTAGGTGAGTGTTGCAGTTTTTCTCCGTTTAATGTGTGGAAAAAACACAGACCGAGATGTGAGCCTGAGGTCTGCAACAGGCATGGGAACGAGTTCAACAAACAAAAGAAGGCCACAGAGAAAGAGAAGCGAGGAAGCTGCAAAGAGACTTTGAAATTAGCAGATAACATTTAGCGTTCATGAGAGACAGATGTGGAAATCAA
The DNA here is from genome assembly GCF_000485575.1 of Poecilia formosa. Lineage (NCBI taxonomy): Eukaryota > Metazoa > Chordata > Actinopteri > Cyprinodontiformes > Poeciliidae > Poecilia > Poecilia formosa. The sequence continues at coordinate 2,235,148 of NW_006799960.1, forward strand.
ATGTGAGCAGCAGATGATGGAAGCAGGACAAAAAAAATGTTTTCAGAATATCACATGACTGCTGCCATGTGTTAAGAATTACTGCTAGTTAACTATCTCCCCTCCAAAAAAAAAAAAAAAAAAAAAAAAACACTTTGAAAAAAAATATGTCTGCAATTTATAAAATGTGTTCCAGGGCCCTGCTAAGTAGAACCAGATTTGCACAACATAAAACCGGACTTAGCCCCTCACCCCTGTTCTCTGAAAAACGTTACTCTCTATTCTTTTAACACTGTTTTCTTCACCACCGTTCTCCTTCTGCCCCGCAAGAGAAGGTGTTTAAAATAAAAACAACAAAAAAAAATTAAAACAACAGGGCCCAAGTCACATCTGGTGAGCAGAAAGCCCAGAGTTATGGTCTGTGGGACCTTGGAGAGGGGTATTACCAGGCTGACAGAACGGCTGTGTGTGTGTGTTACCTGTGTGTGTGTGTGTAACATCGTGACAGTAGTTTGCTAATGGCTGCGAGTGGAGGAGACCAGCCAGAGGCAAAGGCAGCAGGGGATAGTACAGTCAGTGCCGCCATGATCCATCGCAGGTCACTGGAGTTTCTTTGAAGTCTACACACTTTCTTCTGGGCTCTTTTGTTTTTAGACACTTTTTTTTCCCCCCCCTTTTTGTTGCGTCGTCACCCAGTCAACTCACCGCCATCTGAATCCATTCACCAACAAGCATTAATTTGGTAAAAATAAAATGTTTCAATCTACAGTGGCAGTATGTAGCCACAGTGGAAGTAACAAAAAATGCAGCCGTCATTTTATTTAAAGACTGTTTTTGTTTTAACGTCAAATAACTGGCTTGTTAAAAAAATAAAAAATAAAATCTGGTGGAAGTTGTAGGAGGTTCGAACCTGGATTGTAAGTAAAGAGCACAAGAGGTTTGATAGGGATCAATCTCCATCTATCGAATCTTTTTGAACATGTATTTTTTATTTATTTATTTTCACTATTTTGTTGGGGAAATCTGCAATTATTAATCATGTCATTCACATGCTTAACATTAAAAAAGTAAAGCACATGTGATTGTGCTATGTGATGTTTCGTGTTAGTGAGGACTGGGCCTTTGTCACGATGCATTACATTTTGCACTTGGAAGACGGATTATCCAAGTCCCAAGTCATAAAAGTCAAATATAAAGGCCTTTAACGTCTGAGTTTACTGTCAATCGTTAACCCACAGATCAGAGTCAGCATGGGTTCAGTGCATTTAAAGGCAAGCCCACGATTACTCAGAACCTCCGTCAAATATCTGTCTAAACTACTTTTTTTAGTTTTAGATCTAATATATAATATATGACATTAAAATTTAGCCAGATTCCTGACTGGAATCACTAAAGACAAGTCGTCAAATTGGCCACGGAAGTACCAATAAAATTTTTTTTACCGCTGATTATTGAGAAAAGTGCAAATAATTATTAATTGGCTTTTTTTTTATAAGAACAGACAGATAATTTTATTAACACACATTTGTCTAAAAAAAACATAAAATATTTCCCACCAAGTTTCAAAATCTACATTCAAGTCGGTCAATCCAGGACAGGAAGAAAAGTAAGGGTAGTAGATTCAAGCTTAATTTGAATATTTTTCTTAGCATATTTTTCTACATCTCTTTGTATTACTTTTGAAGAGGCTCTTACGTTAGACGATCCAATACCCCTCAAGTATACGGTTTTTAAAAGAATATGAAAAGCACACGGTCAGGCTTTTAGTGACAGTGGAACTCATGCTCTATAAAATGTCTTTAAATAACTACGTTACATAAAATCTTTGTTCCATAAAATGTAAACATCAAATGTAGCCTCAAGTGAACGACAGAATTAAGAAGAAAAATAACCTGCCACATTTAATAAATAAATGCAGATGTCTTTGTTAGCCCAACAACATATGCACAGTGTGCTGGTAAAACTCATTCATGCCTCAAGGTTTTTGTCCTGCAGCAAGCGCTTCAGATCACTGTCCCCCTCACATCGACCCCCCCGCTGTCCATCAAACACCAGCAGCTTTTTCAGAAAACGCAACTCTGAATGGGGAGATGGCTAATGGCATCATCACAGATCCGCTGTTTTGTTTTCCCATGGCATAAACACAAATACACACCCACAGACTCTCTCTCTCTCTCTCTCTGTCACACAAACACACACACACACACACACATCCTAATCGCTCTCCAGCTCTACAGATGGATGCCACCACTCTCTCTGGAGCGCTGCCAGCGCCAGCTAGTGAACAGCTTGCCTGGCACGGCACTAAGCATGTGTGAGCGTATGAGCGCAGTGCTGTGTGTGTGTGTGTGTGTGTGTGTGTGTGTGTGTCTGCGTGCGTCTGCAGAAACAGTAGCAAAATAGCCGAGCGCAGATGGGTGGCCAAATTCCCCACTCCCAAAACCCTCAGCCCTCCCTCCCTCCCCTCCTCCTTATATACAAGAACACAAACACATGCGAGCCTTAACACGCACGCACACACACACACACACACACACACACACACACACACACACACACACACACACACACACACATATGCTCCAGAATAGAGACTCACACCAATACGTGCGCATACTTGCACAGTGTCTTAGTTCTGCTTAAGTGTTCCCGACCTGGCACACTCTGCTCCTGCTTGCACAGCTGCTTCCTCAGAAGCTCACACACTTCTAGACTTGCTCACAACAAAACAACAACAACAACAACAACAACAACAACAAAAACCCAGTATACACACAAACACATACATCTGTGGTTAGTTTACACTTCCTGACTATGGCGTATGAAACATAAAGTCCACCAAAGCCCACACAGAGGAAGACACACCTATTCCCGTGCATCTGCGCAGGGAGGGATGTGTTCCTTATTCCCTGTAGCCGAACAGAATAGTATGTTTCTGCTTGTTCGCTTCACACACACACCGACGCGTGCACACACGCATCAAGCTAAAACATCAAGGCGCTCAGATGGAAAGCCTCTGGTGTTGGTATCTTGCCAGAGGAGGCCTGTAGATCAGCCTGATCATAGCAGTGTGTAGTTATTTGACGATGAAATTAAGACATGAAAGCTCTCGCTGCAACAACAGAGTGAACACAATTATGACAAAGCAGCTGTGTACACCTGAAACCATTTAAAAAGCCAAAGGTGTGTTTCGGATTTCTGTTACAGCACGATGCTTTCCGTCTTATATCGCGTCTGTTGATTGAAGGCACCGACTGCCGTCAAGGTTTCATGTCAAAATCACAACAAAATTCCCATAACTCCATTATCCTAGCTTATAGTCCTTTTTATGAGATACCTAAAAAGTGCTGTATTCCTCACACTTGTTGATATATGCTGCAAGTAAGCCAGCCGACAAAAAGCTCTTACATTTTTCACTGACTTGAAATAAAGAAAAAAAAAATAGCTATGTGGAAATATTTTCAGCAACAAAAAAACAAACAAACAGGAGAACCACCAACGATTTTATTGAAAAAAAAAAAAAAAAAGAAAACTTGACTTTAAGACAATAATTTACAAGCTATAACAGCCTGACAAATTAACCAACATTTTACGGTCTCGGTATTAAACCATAAAGAGCAGTAGCGCGAAAACATATAATACTGTGTGCATAAAGCACTTTTCAATTTTACCAAAGCCTAACAGCTAAAACTTTAATGGGTAAAAGTTATAGATAGCACTGAAGGATATAGTGTCGTGTTTTTGAATCCTTCGTTAAATCTTATGCACCATGTAAACCTCATAAAAAAAGCTCATTCAGAACCACAAACTGCAGCTCGGGAACAATGGCTCTTGCATACAAAAGATGTTTTTTTATTCTCATACGGGGTTAAAGAGAAGGTTTATCAGTGGAATAAATCAGGATCTAGACAGTCAGTCGGTGCTCAGGAGGCTGGCAGCAGGTACTCTCACTCAGTACATAGGGGAAAGCATGGTGGCTGCTAGTGCCAACTGTGCACCGCATAGCCGTGCCAACTCTGCCAGCCTTGCAGTGTCTGTTTGCCAGTGCCATCTGGGCAGAACAGCTCTGCGCACATACAGTACCTCTCCTCAGCACAGAGGGCACAGACACACAGACACACGCATGGGTGCACACAAGAAAGCAAGGGCAGACGTGCACTCTGAATTCATGTAGCATCCACAAATATGAAGGGTCTGAGCACTACACACACAAACACACACACACACACACGCAGACAAATGCACAGCCGGCCGCTGACAGCTCACCATCTGTGCACTGCCTCCGACTTCTCCCTTTGCTTCGTTCTCTGCCCTCGTTTTTTGCTCTCGTAAACGCTCCGGCCCTTTCCTACCTTTCTTTGCGTTCTACGGTTATATCACGTCTTATTGGAAGGAATTTCTAAGCTGCAGATCCCATCGTTTTGTCACGACCACCTGTGCACTCAGGCTTGACATTTGTCTTTTAAATGACAAAGTGCAAGATAAAAGAAAACCTTTATGGTCTAACAGGGCAGAATCCCCAGTTCCTTTGCTTTATGTCTATTTTTTTAAGTTGCACTGTTGACATTTAATAAATATTTCAAGCTATATTCTGCCCTGAATGTATGGGGCATAGAGTAATGCAGCATTGCTCTCTTTCCACTCGTTGCTTCACACTGCTGGTCAGCTGGCTGAAAGAACTTTTCTTCAGTCACAAGAACAGCAAGTTTCAGCCTGGGAATATGGTGGTAGAGGCAGTATGATGGATTTTTTTTCACAATTCTGATGTGAACCGGGGGACATCCGTCAGGGGTTAAGTCCAATGGCACACCAAATCGAGACACACGTTAAAACAGAACCGCCTCTGGTCGCTGTGTAGTCCTGTCCACCATCGTCAGGAGGCAGGTGAAACCTCTGGATGGGAGAACTGAATTCAATAAGATGGTCGAACATCCCCTGTGGAATGAGGAACTGCAGCGCAGCCTTGGTTTGCCTTTGCAACTCGACATGCTGGCAAACATCTCCATGGAAGTACGGCCACACTAACTTCACAGCCGGGTGTGAAAGGCAATGAACTGCACTGAAAACCCACTGAAGCCAGCAAATATGGACCAAAGGCCAAGGACTCTCGGTTGAGACATCACCAAGAAGGGGCGCACCACTTTCATGAAAGGAGGCCTCTTCCAAAATGTAAACATATTTCATGTTGGATCATGTTTGCATGACCTAAAATGGGCCCCGAGGATCATTGACAAGCTTAGGAATCCTTAAGGGCCAGAATCCTTGAGTCCGTCAGCACGTGAGGAAGTTGATGCCTAAATGCATAGAACCAACCTGTGCTCTGCTCAGACAGCCACCCAACTGTTTTTGCCTGCCACATGCTGAATGTCAGAGGTGACGGACACGGTTCTGACACTTTGACTAAGGTGAGTGGCTTGTGGTCAACAAAAGTAGCAACATGCCTTGCTTTATTTAGGAAGTTCAACAAATTTTTATTTTTTGGAAGATTTTTTTTTTTTTAAACAAACATCTGTTGATCGCACTTTAAAAATCTTACCACTGTATTAAAAACTAAACATCTTCAGAACAGAGTGAAAATGAACACACGTCAAACCCATTTTAGAGACAGAACTGGTTACAAAAGTACTTTAACAAGATGATAGTAAAGCAGATAGGAAAGGAAAAGGGGCGGGAAGGTAGCCTGAGTACAGAACCAGAGTTCACATCAAAGACGGGCTCAAACAGGTCATTGCCTTTTCAGATTTTCCCTGGGATGAAGGTCTGCATCATGTGTTTCTCATTAAATCGCTCTGACCTAAAACTAAAGGCTACATAAAACCACAACCATGCTGCTTTCCCTGCATTGGAGTGATTTCACATGTGCCTCAAGCAACTAGTTTAAAAGATAAAGGCAAAGGCTACATACCCCAATAGTTATTTTTTTGTTCTTTTTTGGAATCTGAAAAGGCTTTGCCATCTTAAGTCTAAAACATCTCTACCTTCAAATCTGTGTAACATCTATTTCATTTCCTCTCTGTGATCATCTCTACCTGCACGAACTGATTGTTCCTCCCACCATTCATCCTCTCCCGGCCTTTTTCATCCCTCTGGCTGCTGCACAATAACATCCGAAGGATCTATGACTGAACACTTTGGCACTTCCCACGTCCGTCTCAACACCCGGGGTCTTACTAGTTTGCCTCCTTCCTCCTGGTGCTCCTGTCATACTAAAACCATCCAACCACTTTTGCCACCCCTCTATATCTCTTTTTGCCACTTCGTCTGTCTTTCTCTCTCTCCATTCAAACACGCCACATGCTCTGCAAGAAGGAGCCTCATTACAAACAAGGAAAATCCATTTGGAGCAGCCTTCTGCTGCTTCTGCGACCCCCTCTGAACTCTCTCGAGTGGAAATGGCCCACATACCTCCTCTTCTCTCCTCTCCCTCCTGGATTCCACCTCTCTGTAATAATTTCTCTCTACTTCTCGTTTTCTCTGTGTTACGCTCCCCGCCGTCCTCCGAGTCACTCGATTTTCTCCCTGTGTGTAACCTTTATATTCGTGGTCCGTGTTAGGGCTGGGGCTCGACATTACAAAACGCCACAAAAAAAAAAAAACAAGTTTATGTGTCAAAATAATAATAATAATAAAAAAAACATTACGGTCACGTACTTGTATTTTCACAATAAAACAAATGGCAAACAAATGGCAGTGAAATCAAAATTATATTTTTATAAGAAGGACTTATGCAAGGTTGTAGTGACTGAAACTGAAAATCTGAATGCAACACACAAAAAGCTGAGAGCACAAAGCAAATGATTTATGAGGTGGTTTGTGTTATTTCTGTAATTTATGTTGTTCACAGATCTTGAGTATATACAAAAAGCAGTTTTCCCTAATAAATCTGACACTATGTGAACAAGTGATTACCCTATACGCCAAATTTCTGCTGGTGCCACCTTTTGGAGCCAACACCTGCCATCGAGCGTTTTGTAATATCTGGCGATTAGCTTCTTACATCACTGTGCAGGAATCCTGGCCCACTCAAAGGCTCACTAATGGTCACACCACACCATCTTAATCTGATTAACATGCTTAATCTGAACCACTCTAAAAAAAACAAAACATTTTTCTGAAACCACTTAGGGCTGCACTTGTTTGTGTGCTTCTGATTATTGACCTGCTACATAACCTAAGTGCGCTCGAGCTTAGGAGAGACTGATGATCCCAGATGTAAAGATGTAAATCAATTGCAATGTCATTGTCCCAATATCGAACAAGGCTGACATGTTTTCCCCAAAAATCATGCTGCCCTAAGAAAAAAGCTGCTAAAGAAAAACTGACTGATTCTCGGTATTGGTTTCTCCAGATATAAAATGAATCTATTGCACCACCACTTCCAACAATTTCCTCTGTTCAACTCCTCATATCTCCAGTCCACATCCCTCTCCTTCCACGCTTTCTCACTTATCTCTTCTCTCTCACCCTGTCTGCTAAAATCTTTTCTTTTCACCCTCCGTTCCTCCCTCCAGTGCTCCGTCTCACCCCCCCCCTCCCCAAACCCCCTCGCTCCTTCTGCTCTGCCATCATCACAACATCTGATTAACATATGTCTGAGCTTTCACTCCCTGTCAGCTTGCAGGCATCTGCACACAGGCGTGCGCGTTCGCACAATCCCATTTTTCAGGTTCAGGAGAGCAGATAGAAGACAGAAAAAAGGCATTGAAAATTCCCCTGATCCTCCTTTTAACTGCATTTACATCCCCCCACCCCCCACCTTTCTCTGAGTGACTGTGTTCCGACCAAAGCGAGCGCGAGAGGGAAAGCATCTTAACGTTACTGCAAGACAACACGGCTCCTGTTCCCTGGTGTGCGGCGCAAAATGCCAGTAATGGAGGATGGAGAGGAAGTGGAAGAAATACAATAAGAGAGATGAACGAGAGCATCCATCAGCTCCTCTGAGAATCGCTACTCCAAAATTACTCATGTTCACACAAATGCACACTACATTTAAAAGCTTCCACGAGCACACATTGATTTGATTTCTTCCATTCAATGAACAGTTGGCAGCCTAACCTCATAACCCACTCTTTGGTCATTGTAATCAGATATCTGTTATCGATCGTCTTCAGCAAAGATGCCAGGAACCCTGGAGTTACTTCGGGATCCGTCGGACCAGACGACCTACGAGCATGGCTCCTTTCTTTGAGCTCCTGGCGCATTCATGTCGAAGGATCTTTATAAACGCATTGTCCTCGACTGACTTGTTCGCTGACTTCCTGGAATCCGTCCAGCTATCTCCGTCTCATCCAAAGGAGTACCTTGCAATAACAGCAACAGCTGCAGGTAACCAAACAAACACTTGTCAGAGAAGCTTGCCAGAACACATAATCCCACCCAACAGTGGCAAAAACTTTACAAAAAAATGAAAAATAACTCCAAATAGTGGGTGATTGTTTGCATCGGTCGGTATTTTGTAATACCTGTAATTGTGCCAGTTGGTTAGACAGGCATTCTCTGCTATTTGAACAATTTTGTAAAATAATTAAATAAAACGCGAGGACAACTACAGTGCAGGCAGCAGCGTTGCAAAATGCCACATTTGGAACTGTATGGAGCATAAGAATTGCTGAGTTAAAAACGACTCTCTCTCTCTCTCTCTCTCTCTCTCAGTGAGTGAACGAGCACCGAGGGGCTTACTTTATTCAAGAAATAAACAAGTCAGCTTTTCAAGAAGCCAGTTTTTGTGAAAGCTCCCAACAAACATGCTCAGATTCAAGTAGACAGATAAAAAAAAAATCATCAAAAAAAAAAAAACAAAAGAAAACAAAAAGACTTAACAAGCACACAATGCTAAAGAGGGCAAAATGTTCTTGTAAGGGGGGATCTCACGTTCTCTTTGTGGGGAATGCAGCCATCATCTTGTGTGTGAAGGGGGGCTTTATAAGAGAGAATGGGAGGAAGGTTTCGTGGAAGGCTTGGTAAACTCAAAGGGGATTAAGAGGGTCAACTCAATGAAGAGTCAATGGGGTGCTCCTGAATAGAGGGTGATGGAGTGAAACACACACCCACACAGAGACCCTGAAGTCCCACAGGATGTCCTCTGGCAGCTCTGCATGTTTGCATTAACTGGTACAGAGCCGTTATGTCTGAGAGAAGAGAATGTTATACATAAGAAAAGAGATGCAAGTTAACACAGGTTAGTGTGTTGTCTTTTATTATAGGGTACCGATTACAGAGCCTGGCAAGAATATACCACCCCCAGGAAATTTTCCACGTTTTGTCACCTCACAGCTTCTAACCGAGTGTATATAATTGGGATTTTTTTTTTTTTTTTTTGTGAAAGGCAAATTTTACCCCGTGGCACCAGAAAGGAATGTTTCTCTCCAGAGAAAAACGTGTTGCAGATTTAGATCACGCATTTTTTTTTTTTTTTTGTGAAAGGCCAACATACATTTGTACATAATTGTAAAGTGGGAAGGAAAACAATGCAAGGTTTCCAAATAGTTACAAATAAGAATCATTTGTATCCAACATCCCCTGAATCAATGCTTGTAAGGACCAGAAGCTCATTAGAGAAGCGTCTCTACGAGTTTCCAGTCTCACGGCAACAGATTTTTCTGCTCATTCGCTCAGTCAACCTGGATGAAGAGTGTTTGTTGAAATATGGTCTGGTCTTTGACTGGGAACATTATTGCAATACATGAATATTGCTCATGTGAGAGGATCACCTTGTTGCAATGCTTCAAGGTGATCCTCCTTGTCAAGTCTTTTGCAGCCTCAATGAGGTTTTTCTTCAAGTATGGTTCTGTTTTTATTCCACTACCAACCCTTCCTGCGCAAGAAAATTCCCCAAGCATAATGCCCCCACTGCTGTGCTTCTTCTTGGTGTGGGCAGGGATAAGAGTGATGCTTGTTCTTTGCTACAAAGTGTTTAGCAGATAATGAACTTTAATTGCATGCTTTGGATGTTATTTAGTTCAATCCTGTGAAGGGAGCGACTTTTCATTATACATTACACTTATACTCTACTTTACACTTATGGCCACAGAACATCCCAGTATAATAAATTCAGGTGGAACAATGTGGAGAAGGTTGCGAATACTTTCGAAACAAGCTCCCATATCACGTATCTTGCAAACTACTCTGTCTATGAATCATTGTATGCGTTTGTGCGTGAGTGTGTTATGTGTGTACGCAGTCTACACAAAACTCAACCACACAGAGTTTACGCCCCAGTGGAGACCATTAGTAATTCCCTACCCGGCATGCTGGGAAGGCACAGTTTGGGAGAAATACAGGCAAAAAGGCAAAAGTCTAGAGAAGAGCAGTGGAGGGTAAGGGTGGGGTGAGACATCAAGGGAGGACAGAATCAAGAGAAGATGGATGAGAGAAAGAGACAGTGACAGACTGGCACACAAACACACACACACACACACACACACAGACACACACACGCAGATGGAAAGATAAATGAGGAGATATTCTGGCAGTGCTACATAACACTGAGAGGAAGGAAAGGGGATATCAGGGCAAACGTCAGTACTCTTCCTTCCTTTTTCGACTGACCAGAGATGGCCTCGACTTTGGTACGATCTGATGCAACTCACCAAAAACTGTCCCCATGCTGTGTAACAAAGTCCTGATTTAGTCATCAAGCCATTGAAGGGGAATATGTTAAAACTGTATATAAAAAAATAAAATAAAATCAACCTTCTATAAAGGGCTGAAGTACAGTACTCTACACAGGTTAAGATGTCCAACTATGGAGGAGCTGCAGAAAGGACAGCTCATGTGGGAGAATCTGTGGACAGGACAACAAACATGATTGGCAAGGAAAAGGCCATGAATCAACCAAGTTGGAGACACAGCAAACGTGTGGAAGAAGGTGCTCTTGTCAGAAGAGTCCAAACCTTCACTTCTTTTAGCAGATGGTTAAATACGATACTAGCAAAGGTGGACAGAAAAGCTGGTGAGAGCAAACACAGCACAATCTATTTAGAAAACCCATTAAAGGCCAGATCTTCAGCCTGAGTTGGAGGTTCACCTTTCACCAGGAAACAGACCCTGAGAATGAAGAGGCTCAGAGAGGACCACCTAATGAAAACATTAAGGCGGACATGTGAAGTAGAAAGTACAACGCGAGAAGATGGAAGTGTCTGACAGAGACACGAAGTAGGTGATAAGGATGTCTCCTGGTGGAAGGTGCTCTGTTGGGGTGCACCCACCTGCACTCCCCCCTCTGGACACACTTCCTCTGTGAGCACATATGTGCTGCTGCAAGTGAACAACAGCTCTGGAGGAAAGGGCGGCTGCACACAGGCTTGGCCTTTTGTGTGTGTTGATGGGAGTGAGAGAAAGGAGACGGAGCTGCAGAAAGACAGCCAAGCAAGAGGGAGAGCAAGTCGAAAAGGTGCAATAAGCAAAGGAGAAAAAAAAAAAAAAGAAGCAAGGCAAGAGACTCCCTGTGTGTGCTGCAGGTCCCCAGCCATCTGGACCACTCTCTCCCTCCCCCCTCGTTCTCCTCTTCCCTCTCCTCCTCTCGGCCGACTGGTGCGCTATTCATGGCGGACCCATTTCACCTTTCAGCGTGTTACACCCTCTTGCCACAATACATGCTAATGAGGTAGAACAAATGAGTTTTCTGCTGCGGGTGCATGCATGTGTGATGGGCTTTCAGCATCCGTGTGTGTGTGTGTGTGTGTGTGTTTATGTGTATGTGGGAGGACTGGTTGTTGAAATGTTTTCCGATCTCTGCTTCCACAGCACACACTTGAATGTTGTACGAACTGTTAATGTAAGTGCAAGAACTGGTTTTTGCTTTCTCGGGTGAAGAGAAAGACTAGCAAGTGTTTACTAGCAGGTGAAATGATGCAGGCTTTGACAGATGCTTGATTTTTTTTTTTATCCCCTCCTCCCCCCAGCCCCCACCACCACCAGTACTGCAATTCTGTCATCACACACATCCACTGATAACAAACAACAAGACATAGTTTCATTCCACTCCAACTTGGGCGATGTTGACACTTTTGACGGCAAAGTGGACAGAACATCGAACGGAGAAGAGCAATGAGTGTGCATTTACGGTTTTCTGAAACGAGGATGACATGAAATGAATAGGGTGCTTGATTTGTCCCAACAATACACGAGACGCCACAACTGACACGGGCAAGAGAAGTGCAGACAGAAATAAAAATAGGGGAATCGAAAAGGAGAGTAGCGTTCCGAGGGCGAGGAGCAACACAGTCCCCATCGAGACAGGAGAGGGAAGCAGAGAGGGGACGTTTAAGAACAAATAAAAGCAAGGAGGGGATGGGGAGGGTTAAAAAAAAATAAAAGATCTGCAGCAATGTGGACAGATTTTCTCAAAATGAAGCCCTCACCTGAGGAGGATCAGCGATTTCTATGTCAGTAGGAGGCGCTAGCGATACATCTGTAGCCCTGCCAGCTCCCTCCTCCCCGTCTTCCTCCCCCCCCACTCTTCCTCCTTCCATAGTGAATCATTGTGACAGCCTGCCTTGGCAGTCATAATTAACCAAGAGCACCAGCTAGTGTAGCGCTCCGCAGTGAGCCCAGCTCACAGCGGACTGCTCGTGGGGAGAGCTGCCACCAGGCACGATAGTCACTCCAACGCATGTCTGATCACTGGCGTGTGTTCCTTCCACACCACACAATCGCTCTGAAACAGATGCTGATTTCATCGGTTCCTCACAAAGATAATACGTGGCGAGAAGGCTTCCCTTTCGCTTGTTTTTGAAGAAATTGTTCCCATTGCTGAAGATGGACACTGATCAGTGATTAATGTCCGGATATGTTTTCGCTCTTGTCTTAGGCGGAGTGATTTCAACCGTATAAAGAAACTTGCTTTATAGGAAGCTGGAAATGTGTCGCAACTAAGTCAGTGCTAAAGTAGTGCCACCCATCTACTGCTAACAAAGTATTTAAACCAAGAGCTGATAAAGTACAAGCTCCACATTTGTTAAGCAGCTGAACCTCAGACTATGTCTGGAAAACTTAGTTTTTTCCTGTGTTCTTTTCAGTCAATTTCTGTACTAGAAGAATATTAATTCATGTCTACATACAAGACATTTCTTCTGCAACAGTTGTGGTTATACCAAGTTATTTGAACATCCAAGTCATCAAATTAACAAGCTCAGTTCCCCTTATCAAAATCGGCGTTCTTCCAAAACGAAGGAAGTCGCTCAAAAATTCACCACAAGCAGTTACTGATGGGAATGATGGCACAGCTCCTTTAACTAGCACAGCAACAGGAACCAGGTCATTCCTGGCTCCCCTCCCGGCCCCCGGGGCCAAGGGCCCTGCCCAAGTCAGCACACAATGGGCCGGGAGAATGAGAGGAACCACTGGCCATCCAGAGATAGCCCTGCTGGTCAGGAACCAGAAGGGGAACCAGAAGGAACCTGAGAAGGGGGATGGGGTGGGGGGGTCTGGAGGGTTAAGAGGGAAGGCCAAAGAGGATGGGAACCCAGATGGGTGGGGTTGGATGGCTGGCTGCTCGGGGTCAGGATGTGTGAGAAGGGGACAGTGTTTGTGTCTGTGTTTCAGACTGGACTGTGCTGTGTAGATAATTGTCTTGTTCCCATGCACGAACACGTTTCAACTTGTTCACACAGACACACACACACACACACACACACATACATACACGGTTTTTTTTTTTTTTGTTTTGTCAGGATGTTTTTTCTTTTCTTCTATGAGAGACGCGCTGAAAGTGTGCTTATAGGATGGAAGGCAGAATATTTGTCACACGAGGGGATTGAAAGTCCGTACCTTTGGACCTTATTCTAAATGTATTTTTCTCCCACCCTGATTAAGGTAGGAGACTTTTTCTGTTGCTGCCTTGCACACCAAACAAAGAACGAACAGAGATGGCACATGAAAAATCTTTTTAAAAGTGAATTACTTGCGACAAAAGAAAAATCTGGAAGTGATCCGTCCTGCCTCTGGTCCTGTTTTGAGGGGCTCTGGTAAAACACAAGCATTCAAGATTCAGTCTGTTGTTTCCATGACAACAAGTGCAGGCCATAGTATTAAAAGATATTTATGTGTTCTCATTCTACACATATGCAACTAAGGCACACATGCGGTGCAAAAAAAATTAAAAAAAATAAATAAAAAATTCAAGAACCTGACATCTTGTTTTTTTGATGTTTTGTTTAAAGAATCAGTGGATTTTGTCGAATGCTTGCACAAATGCAAAAACAGCTGAGCTTTTAAAATACATTGTTTTTGTTGACTGTGATGGTCACTACCATCTTCCACAGAACTAGACTCGGTGTAGTCCCAGTCGGATCACTTCTCACGAGGCCCCCCTCCTGTTCCCAGGTTTTCACTCACTCCAGACAGTCGGGAGTTGCTCAGACCTTTTGGTAGATTGTACGTAGAAGGCGAAGTGAAAAGAAGGGGAATGAGCTGCTCGTGCAAAGTGCATATTTTCTCAAAAACAGTGTCTGAGTCAAAGTGACATCTATTTTTGATGTACTGCATTTGCTTTGATTGTGAACTCACTTTTCCATCAAACATTAAAAAAAAATGCAACCTAATATGCTATTGTATCTCCCCACTAAAAAGTATTTTACAACTGCAACAAGCAACATAATGTCTCACTTGATGTTCATTACAGAATGAGATCTCACAACATCACTGCAGTATTTCTGGTCAAAGTCAAGCCTGTCTGAAGAAGAACTATCTAAATGCTGCAAGTTCGTGATGTCATCTGGTGAAGTAAATGAAAACTATTATTGAAAGCTCTGAATGGGAAGATTTGTGCTACAAGCTTAACACCCTGTATCGGTGTCTGTTGTTTTAACAGGATAAACTGATCAAATCTTTTCTCCGTTTATTTTGGTCGAAAACGCTTTGTTACAAAAGAAGCAGAAACAACACGAACACCTCGTAATCACTGATCATTCCACATCTGGCTAACCATTTGCCACTAATGACACTAAAGATAACATCTGCTTCATAGCTTCCTCTGGGCACTTAAATAGAGAAATATGTCAGGGTTTTTTTTTTTTATGAGTCTGGACTGAATTTGATAAAATCTACTTCAGGATCTACAATCTTACAATGAATCGAACTTGAAATGGGCACAGATTTTTTTTGTCCACACTATAAAAACAACAACAACAAAAAAAAACAAGCTCAGACGAATATAGATTTTTCAAAAACGGTGCTGAAATCTCGTCTTGCCCTCGTGAACCTAACATCGTTTTCAGTAAGTGCTGACAGTCACAGGAGCAGTCATAGTGTCAACTTGCATCTATCTGAGTGCGTTACATTTGGTGTTGTAAATGTCTATCCAACACACCAGATCAATTATTGGCATGTAGAAGTAAAATGCAAAGCACTTGTAATATAATACCCTGGCAAGCATTGCACCCAAGCAGTTCTTAGCATTTGAAATATTGCACACATCACTTAATGATTGCAGTTTAGCATATTAGGAGTTCAAGGAATTCATATGTATGTATATATGAGCTCCTTCTCAGGACTGATCTCATATGTTACATCTTTCAAACTCCAAAATACTTCCAGACAAAAGATGTAGTTTCACATTATATGCTGTCTAAGATCCTGAAAAGCAGAAGCTATAACTGCATCTGAGGTCATTTTTTTTTCTTTTTTTTTAAGTTAATGGTGTATTTCGGGGATTTCCGTCTGCCTCTCTTTTTTTTCTTTTGGTGTCTGTCGCTGCTCTCTTCTCCTTCAGCTGCTCGACTCTGTGGCTTCTGGCATCGGTCCGCAGCAGTTTAGAGTCACTCACAAACATACACGCGTTATTCCCGGTTTCTCCATTTCCAGGGTCGAGTTCTCCAGCTGGCACCGGCAAACAGGCTGACATCAGAGCTGCGCAATCACACAGACCTCGCTCACCCCATGTAATAATGTGGTTTTGAAACCGAAACACAACAATTCCACTTTGGATAGCTCCCACCGGCCTGTCTGGGCACTGCTACATAAAGTCTCTCATGCTGAAGTTTGTAGTCCACAACAGCTACGGGCAATGAAAAGCAGAGCTGAATTACAGATGAATTCACATGGAAGTATTTAAATGTAAAAAAAAAAAAAAACCTTATGGTAATGGCTTTATCTTATAGTAAATTGCAGAGGTATTCATTACTCCTAATCTTTTTTTTATACTGGGAGATTACAACCGCAAACTTCAATGTATTTTGGTGTTATTTTATGTTATACACCAATACAAAATAGAGCAAACTACTTATACTGATGGTTAGAGATCTGAAACTTGTGGTATGCAAATGCATTGAAGAAAAATATCCTCGTATCATGATGCTGCCACCTCCATGTTTAAAAATGAGGATGAAATATTCAGGGTTTTGCTTTAGGGCAAGAGTTACTTTCTTCCACATGTCAGTCCCCTAAGCGGCTTGTGGTAAAAATGGACTTCTTGTATGTTTTCCTTTTTTTTTTCTTTAAGATTTATGAAGTTCATCACTAATAGAAGAAACGTTGCCGCTTGCCATGTGGATCTCTGCAGTTCTGCCAAAGTTACCACATACTGTTTTGACAACATATGAAAAAAGTTCAAAGGGTATGAATACCTTCTCCACCTACTTTTTCCATGTGAAGGTTATCTTATTTTCCCCAATCTTCTCTCTTCAATTCACCTTCCCACACTTTGTCACCTTCTTCTCCCCCCCCTCGCCGATCTCTACTTCTGCACCCCACCCCCAGCGTAATCACAATCTAATCCTCTGCAATCAGTTCCCCGTGAAGATACCACCCGCTTCCAACAACAACAACAACAACAACACACACACGTACACACACACCGAGGCAAACAGAGGTCTGCAAAACACCAAAAAACACCATGCAGGGATAATCATCTAAGTGGCTGGATCAGATAATTATCGAACCTCTGCTCATTCGCTTCAACTTAAACCACCTAAATGAGTTGTGTATTCAAACAGGAAATGCACCAGAGCAGAAAGTTAGCGGGTAATATTTGAGAGAGCGGGGGATTCTCAAAATAACATGACTGAGTATAGATTTAATTCTCCTTGTGGGATAATGACGAATAAATGTGGGACCAGGATAAACTCAGGCATGTTACTGGTTGTAAATATGTGCATGTGTGTGTGTCCGTGTGTGTGTGTCTTCCAACCTCAATCAGCTGATGACTCAGTTTTGTTGTTGTCCTACAAGGCAAAAGCCCGGGGCGGTGCACGACTAATGCATTAGCCTCTTTAGCAATTAGGGGCATCTGTCATGACTCGGTACATGTTTTTGTGCGACTGCATCTTGTAGCCTTGGGCAAAGAGGCAAATACAAAGACTCTTATTTTAGCCAAATATACCAGGCTGTATCCCAGACACAGAGGCTTTGGTGCAGATGCTCGTAGTCTGCAGCTGAATTTAGAGCAGAATTTTACAAACTACTTTTCTTGTTTACTACTCTGTGAACTAAAATCTTGTTGCATATAAAATAAACTCAAGTTTTGCTAATACTATTACACTTATTTGAAAATGTGTTATTTTTGTTTGTTTTTTTTTCACTCTGATGAAATGGTAAGAAATGTTGCAAGCTACGGTTGTTAAAGTGCATCTGTCTGCCGGACTGTGTTGTGTTACAGCAACAACACGGATTTAACAGAACATAATTGGCAGTAGGAATGA
The DNA here is from genome assembly GCF_000485575.1 of Poecilia formosa. NCBI lineage: Eukaryota > Metazoa > Chordata > Actinopteri > Cyprinodontiformes > Poeciliidae > Poecilia > Poecilia formosa. The sequence continues at coordinate 2,252,766 of NW_006799960.1, forward strand.
GCTCAGCACGCTTTTGTTAAGCGACTAAATTACAAAAAAAAAAAAAGAAAAAAAAAAAAGTAGGACATGGGCATGTGGTGCAGTAGGAGTGTAGATATCCTGCATTCATGCATAGAAGAAACAGCAGCAAATGTAGCTGGTGACTCATGAATGCGTGTGAGTGCGCGTGTGCAACCTCGTCTGTTAATACGACATTCCACGCGATTCTTAAAATATTGTTCACCTTATCAGGCACACAGCGTTGCACACCACCTTACATGGTAGCACTCAAAGCACGCTCGGCAAGCCTTCGTTCTTGATTGACAGCTCTGCCATATGGCGCTGGGCTGCGTGGCTTTGTTTGCACATCCAACTTCTGTTTGTGAGCATGCAAGGAGACCAATTTGGTGACTGCACGACTGTGTGTCCACAGTGTGTGTGTGTGCGTGCGGGTTAATGTGCGAGATGTTTACATTTGAAGAAATCAAGTCGCAGTTCCACCAAAATATGCAATCTTTGCACAACTGTCAAGTATTTTGTGGATTAGACAGTAGTCTTTGTACATGAAGGATTTTATGAGATATTTCAAACAGATAATACTGAAATCACTTTGCAGATGTCCTGAACCAGTCCTTTTGTCACTTAAACTTAGGCATGTATTGATACAGAGTCCGATTCCATTCTAATCACTGTAAAGTTAACTTATTCAAACTTTAAGAAATCAATATCTTATAAAATATTTTTGCAGTAGTGTATAATTGTTGCTATTCTGTTTTATATAAATGCACTGTGGTGTATATTTGTTACACTTTTTACTATAAAACTGTATTTATAGAAAAGATTATAATGAGATTTAAAAATCATTATGTAGAAAATCTAATACAACTCTTGGTTTTTCCCCTGGTGTATTTATAAGCCTGGTGGGCCACCAGGCTTTACTTGTGGCCCCAGCAGGCAAAGCATTGCTAATCTTTTTAAGTCTTTTTTAAAATGTTTCCATGTTTTAAGACTTTATAGTTGGTTTTCAGGTATTAACCTTACAGTCTTTTAATAACACATCACTGTCAAGTGATAGTTTCAAATTTCTTGTCAACTTTAAACATTTTTTGAACTCAAAAACACGCCTTATCGTCCAACCACTGGGCTTAGCAAGTTCTATGGGGGAAACCTTGCAACTTTAACGGAACTCAAAGTTTGTCCTGGAAATGCGTTTAAATTATTAATTTGTAATTCATTTCTGTAATAAAATATACATGCATTCTTTTTTTTTTACTCTTGACTTCGTAGAAGAAAGCCAGTGAGTGAAAACAGGCGTAATACAAAAACACTTAGAGAATAGGGGCTTTCCTCTCACTGAAGCATCCTCAGCCTAACATCTAGGCAGTAATTTGTTCTCTCGCAGGGGAGGCATAAAAACCAGAACTCCAAACTCTCTGCAGTTATGGAAAAAGTGAAGAATGAAAAAAAAAAAAGCCCAAATACTTTATCTCTTTCTAACTGAAAGTTATTACATTTTCTGAATGGTATGACTTCCTAATGGATAGCATATGTGAGTATGTGCACACAGAGAGAGTGCAGTAGTTGAGGTTAAGCTAATAACACACGCAGAGGAGAAACTGGGAACCCGCGGTTTATAAAGAATACTTGTTTCCCTGCCGCACTGAAAACCAGATGTTGATAAAAAGACATTGTGGGGGGGGGGGGGGAGCGGAGAGAGCACAGATGGACAAAAAATTACAATCTCTCAGGCCAAACATCTTAAAACATCTGCCAAAAAATCCAGAACCTTACAGGAGAAGATGGATTTATGTTCTCCTTCTTTTTTGTGTTTTTTCTCTTCTTTTTTTTGTGCTTGAAATTTCACTGCTCCGTGAGAGCCTTTTTCAGTCATCCACGCCTTGCCTGTTCTCTGTGTTAACAAGCCTCAAAAAGTTACGACGAAATCTGGAGCTGTTTAGCGCTTGGAAAAAGACAGATTCTTCCACAAATGGCTTCATCACAGCCGAGAAGACGAGAAGACCAAACATGGCTGTGGACTGTGGGAGTCAGACAATAACTCGATCCAGTCGATACAAATCCACATCATGCCAACATAAGTCGGAGTGAAACACAGTTGATGTCCAAGTAAACGGTGCAATACAAAAGTACTCATTCCTTTCGTTTTTTTTTTTTTTTTTTTAAAGGTGCCTCAATATTAACACATGGCCTTCAAAGTTTCTTGTAAACAAAATCAGAACATTTTCCTAAGCCGTAGATCGAATCAAATGCAACCAGTTCCCTCCAGAAGCCACCTAATGCAATTACAGATTCATTGGCGAGCGTCAAAACTAAATAGTGGAAGACCGTGGAGGAAGCATCATGCTGTGGGGACGCTTCTATTCAGCAGACACAGAGAAGCTGACCAGAGTTGGCTGGAAGACGAACAGAGTTTAAAACGGGACCGTACCGGAAGGACTCTGTCATAGTAGACATCCCCGAACGTTGCCTGTCCACAGGCGAAAGCAAGTGGACAAGAGGTCTACTTGCTCAGATGTCCATGTTGGCTCACATGCTTGTCTCTTTCGCTTCCTACTTCTCAAGTGCACAGTGGCTACATTTGTTCAGAAATAAATCGGCTCCCATGCTCAGCTCAACATCTCAGAATCACTACAGATGCTTATTGTTAACTTTGCCGCTAACTGGGGAGCCGTCTGCGCGAGGATGCAGAAGACTTGAGATCAGATCGAAGGTTCCACTTCCATCAGGAAAATCGAGATTATGTCAATTTACCTAAAGAAATCCAATTCAAAACAGATAAAAGCTTGTGGTTCCCACAGAACAAACAGTACGGACACTTTGAAAGGCTCTGCGTGTTACATGTGAAAATTGAGCAATACGGTTAAAATTCAGCAGGGAGAAGGAACAGATGTTTTGATTAAATGGTTGCCAATTGCAAACCCATAAGACACACAAGACGATGCCCCAGATCTTTGCCCAGAAAGACGTAAAGATTTATGCTTTTACATGCTGCAGACCGAATGGCAGACCAGTAAATGGACGGTCTGGGTGTCGGTTCCACATATACACATTCACACTGTGAGGCAGCTCTTGAGATCCGTATCGATTCATCAATACAAACCCACAGCTTCCCACCTGATCTCTTGTCCTGCTGAATTGCAACACCTTTTCAGATTTCAGTAGAAAAATTCAGCCTTTTTCTTCCTCCGAGGCAAAAATAATAAACAGAATAAATAAACCAATAGAAAGAACTGAGATTGTTTTTACAGGTGAAAATGCCTTCAAATATCAATTTTATTGAGAACAAAACTGGCTGTAATTTTGCGGCTATTACAGACCGCATCGACTGCGAGGGAACAAATACTTAGTGGGGTGGATGGTAATGATTCAGACTCATGAAGGCTGGATGGGAATAGCAGGGTCCGCGTGGGGACGGGATGCACTATAAGTTAAACAAAATGGGGCTGTTACTTGGCCCCATTTTGAGAAAATGGAGCAGCTCTTTTCATATCTTTATTTAACCCCCACTGCCCCCTTTCCCCGCTTTCCCTCTTTATCTTAGAGCCAATTTCCAAAATGGCTCTTCCTTCACATAATTGACGCTTGCCATTTATCGTTCCAAGGCACCTGCTGTCGGTTTGACAACAAGACAATCAGATGGAGCGGGCGACCATCGTCCCATTGTCCCGGTTCCTGGTTTGTCTGTGACACTAAGTGACAACAGCTGGAAGCCCTCGCTCTTCCGACAACACCCGTCATGCAAGTCAAATGCAGGCACAAAAGAAAAGGGCTTCATTATGGCGACTATAGTGGTGCGATTTTAACCAGCAAGAAGAGGAAACAAGGATTTAATTGTGTCTGCTGAAGGTGGATGAAAGGCTCCGTTGTCTGATCTGGATTTGAACATGTGTGTTAAAGCACAGGGGCAAACGGCACCGCTATCTGCAGATGCTGCCGCAGATTTCTGAATGCAGACCGTCTCGCGTCTCTCCTCTCCTTCCCTCTCGACGTAATTGACTGAACATGTCAATACTTGGAGGGATAAAAACAGAGCCTCCACCGTCTGCATCTATTGATCCATACTTCTCTTTCTTTCTCTTTCTGCCTGTCTGCTGATCTTAGTTACACTTCTTCTTTACCAGGCTGGCCAGGGCAGCTGCCCTTTTCATAAAGCTTACCGCTCATCAGTGCTCATACGTCAAAATTAATGAGAGAAAGCGGGGCCGCAAAGACAAAACATTCAATACTAGGTGGATTTTAATCATTTGAAACAAAGAGTTGACATCTTGACCATCACACATTAGAACTTGGCGTCGTTAGCGTAGCTAGGAAAATAGCAGTCGCTGTGTACACTCAACTATGCAGCTTAACTTTTAGATTTCCAAAAAGGTGCCAGTGTTTCCACATATGGCATGTTGTATGAGAAACAGGCTGAAAATTCAAAGTCATGTTATGGGTAGGCTACAACCTTGCTGTTCTCTGCTGAAAGTCTTGCTCTCTCTTACTGTCTCGCAGCCTGAAGTAAATGTAGACAATGTCTCGACATATTTCTAATAATGTAAGCAACTTTCACAGAAGAGTGTTGTCAGTCCAAAGTCAACATGGTGAATTCACTAATTCAAAAAGATTGATTTTCAAAGTTTCTGATGGTTATCTGATTGATAACCAATTCTAACTGTCAGACACTTTTTCTGTGGATCTCTCTAAAAAGCCTTGATGAACGCGTTCTGACTTTCTCTTCCTTTCTTTACCAATTTGTTTTCCCTCCTCCTTTGTTTCAACAGCTCTCTGTCTGTGCTCGCCAGTCCACCTCTCACAAAGCACAAAAACAACTTATAAAGTCGGGTTTTATGGAGTGATAGGAAGGCAGTCCTGTCCATTCTACAACAATTGTTCTCCCATGAGCGAGTTAAATAAATAAATAAAAAAGGTTTCCTAATCGCCCAGTTTCACAGCTCACGCCTCCCATCAATCACGGCTGTCTTGCGCTTCCTTGGCATTTGTGTGAGCTGTCACGTTCCCACCGTCTGAGCGTTTAAACGTCGGCTGAATCGAAAAACAAAAGCCGTTACACACTGCAGCAAGGTAATCTCCTTCCACATGCGCTAGCATCCTTTTCTTTTCGAACAAATCTCTTTCAAAATATGCAAACGGACACTTTTTTCCCCTCCCCTCGTGCCCCTGGAATCCCTCCACCCCCCTTTTACCCGTGGCTAATCTATAAATGTAAGTCGTATGACAGGTGAATATTGAGGAGCCTAACGATAGCCGGTAACATCTTCACTTGGCCGCCTTATCACCACTTCACATCGCTATGAAGCGCCTATTCAATATCATCACCTTTGGCAGAGCGCGGGGAGGAACACACTTGTGTGTGTGTGTGTGTGTGCGTGTGTGTGTGTGTGTGTGTGTGTGTGTGTTCTCTTTTGTAATCATAGACACCTATGTGTATACTTAAATCACACGCAACCGCACACACACAAACACACACACACACATATGCAATCACATCCAGTGGCTTATCTCCTGAAATAAGAAAAGGGGCTTGTCAGGATGGCACATTGTATAGGCGGGTGTTTGTGTGCAAATGTGTGTGTGAGTGTGAAAGGCAATGTGCATTAGGGCGATTACAATATCAGCCGACTCCAGATGGAGGCAGGAAAATAAACAGTGGATGAGAGTGCAAGCGAGCTAAGGGACAGACATCGTGCGAGGGAGGCTAAGAGAGAGATTCTGGATGTGTGTATTGGTGTGTGTGTGTGTGTCTCTGTGTGTGGGGGGGTTCTGCTTGTGAGTGATACAGTTAGAGAAAGTAAAGTTAATTAGCACCTCAGTTCCGGTCTATATCCAGTGAACAGAATGAGGAGTAAATGTGAGACAACGCGCATGTTTATATGCTCCTGAACACATCAATCAGAGTATTTAGCCCTGGGTGAGAGAGATGCAGGTAGCAGTGGAGCTGGAAGCCAAAAAGACCAGCAGCCAAAGTTGTTATTAGCAAATGAAGCAGCTGCTACAGAGCCTAAGAAAACAATAAGAGCATTAATGCTACAGAAGTTAAGATAGAAATTTAAATATGTTTATACTGATGATACATCAGAATAAGACTTAAACGGAAACTGTGTTTTCTACGATATGTTAAGGCATGTTTGCATTCTCTGAAAGTGGACGTATTTTCATTAAGTTTCTCTGTTTGTTTTTTTTTTTCCTTTTAGGGTTTAAAAGAAAGTGTAACGCCTGAAACTTAAAACAGTACATTTCACTCGGTTCTGGTAGGAAGTAAACAAGCTAGTCCATTAGGGAGTAGCTTAGCCGTTTTTACGCTACCTTTCTACACTGTCCAATCACAAACTGTAGAAGTGAGAACAAGTTTCTTACAAATATCAGGAATATCAATCGACTTTCCTCCAAATGCTTTGGGTTATTTGTTTAAAAATCAATTTGCAGTGATAAAACATAATTTAAAAGTTATTAACCTGCTAGGTAACTCAAATTTTCTACTAACTATAAACTTCTAAGCCCTCCAAGTCAAAACTAGTTTTGTAAAAACTAAACCTTCAATATTTTTAAGCATCCAGACTTTCAATATATAAATTATATGAACTGAATGTTAGTCAAGCAACGAAAATTTGGTTATTGTGGGACTAGTACGACTTTGAAGTTGTAAGCTATAATGCTAACATTAAATTTACAGTTCATGCTAAAAACAAGCTAGTTAAACTGTAGAAATTAACAAGATGTCTCACACAAATACAATTCTGATTTGGACCTTGCACAGTCTTTGAACCACAACTTTCTGTCATAGAAAGAGAGAGCAGGATTTTTGATAACAGGAAGGCTAACACTGTAGAGCTGTAAGCTGCTCTTTTGTTTTCTCCTTTTGGCTTTTCAACCTCTGTCTGTCATTGCGGTTTGGAAATGTTGGCAGCGTTTTGGAACTCTCAGAGTTAGAAAATACGTTATTTAGGAAAAATACGCAGCAGATACTGCTGTTTTAGTAACGGGCTTGGGTTATGCTAACTCCACAAATGCTACAGTTAGAAGCTAAAGAAAACAAATTTTGTTTTTTGTTTAAAAATAGTAAAAACTTGTTTTTCAACAAATTCCTTTTCACACACAGTGAGACTTCACCTCTGCTCCTGATTTAAATAACTGACGACCTCTAATGGCAAGAAGGTTTGAAAGAAATGCTTTCGTTCTCTTCTCATAGCTTATATTTATATTGTTAAAGAAAAGAGTCAGCTAAAATAGTTGTCAGAAGGTTAAACTTTTACAAAAAAAACAGAAACAAAAATATAGTTTGCCAATATTTTCAGACCATGTCTCCACTGACCTCTTCTTCTTTTTGCCCTATAAAGTCTCACGTAATCTGAAGTAAAAACCCGAACGAGGCTAATAAAATCAGCTGATAGCTCTCGCTGTTGACACAGACAGAAAATAAGACGCCGTAAAAGGACCAAGTTACAGCTACAATAAAAGAAAGACGGGAACGCACTCTCACAAACGTCACAGATACTGGTTTCACAAGCACACACACACACACACACACACACACACACACACACACACACACACACACACACACACACACGCTCTTACCTGCAACCCCTTTTTTTATACCACTGCTGCTCTTTCACGGGTGATGAAATTCAATAAGCAGAGAGGAGAACTGCCCTCTCACTGATAACCATCAATGGGCTTATTGATCTACAATGGGACGGGGGGTGTATGGGAGCACGCGCCGTGATTACATCTATAATTCACTCTGGGACTTGGTAACAGACGGCTCTGAATAATAAGAACAGATCTATACATCTTCGAAGGAGTGCAGAGAGCAGTGGCTTTAGCATCCAGTTCAGCAGCTGACATTTGGCCCTCCAACGGCTCTCCCACCTCTAGTGGCTTTGATGCTTCATCCGCTGCAGATGCTTTAATGCCATTACAATTTATGCCTTCGTTTGGTAATGTAATTTAAATCGATCTGGTTTTGTTGAGATATGCTATCGCTTACCTGCCAGACTGGCACGCAAACGACTAAGAGAGTGATGTAATTCCCCTCCACCCCCAACCCCCCTAAGAAAAACAAACAAACCTGAATTTAACAATGCAGACCTGCTCTTGAAATCACGAGCACAGCCACAAATGTTGTGTTTCTAAATGCTAGAGTCTAAAACCAAATCCGAACACAAAAGATGATCACACAGGCAGAAGGAGAGCGTGTGATGCAATCCCAGCTGATGGAGAAAAGCTCGCAGGCTTCAGGATTGACTGAGTCAACATCCCTTATTCACCATGCAGCAAACCTGGACCGCATCCAAACGTCTGTATGTCACACTTAAAAGAAGCGCTTTGTAATTACATCACAGTGCTGCAGCTTCAATGCGACTCTGTGCTGCAGGGAAAAATGTGTGCATGTCTGTGTCTGTCTGTGTGATTTGTTTTTTTTTTTCCTATTTTGAAATAATAGTAATTCATTGTTTGTCTCTGTGATCTGAAAGGCTTGTTTGGATTCAGCGTAAACCGCTAGAAATCTATTAGCTGTGGTTAACATGAGAAAGCGGCAAACAAATAAGGGAAGGGGGAGGGAATGTGAATAATCAAAGCGAAGTGAATGTGTGTGTGTGGGGGTTATGTGTGTGTGTGTGTGTGTGTG
>NW_006799960.1:2261583-2285455 GCF_000485575.1 Poecilia formosa
TTTTTTTTTTTTTTTTTTGTAAGGCTGTCCGCATGTGTGTGAGCAAGTGGTCTGATGCGTTTGACCCCTGTAGCCTCAGAGTTGGAAGAGGAGGAGGAGGAGGAGGGAGGGAGGGAGGAAGAACAGGTGTGAGGCAGGCTGGTGGCTGGGCAGATGGCCCCTGGAAGATGCTGCAGAGGCTGGACCACAGAGCAGCGTGGCTTTAACGCAAGCCTCTCTTCTGGGTGTAAACACACTCGCTTTCACACGTGCAATCACAGCACTACTCATTTACCCTCCCCGCATCATCGCCGGCTCTGTTCGCCTTTTCGTTTATACTGCCTCGTTCTCTCTGTGTTTTTCGTGGAAGCGCACACACACACACGTTTCTCCACACACACCGTGCTCACTTTCTTAACTTATCCAGACGTGGAAAATGACATCAGGTTTCCACAGTGAGTGGGGAGTCCTTGTCATAAACAACAACAACAACAACAACAAAAAAAAAGATGTAATTTTCAACGACAAACACACATTTTTCAATGCACGCGTGGCCTAAAATTATAGATACATCAGCTACACATAACCAGCAAAAGAACACTTGAATAAACAGAAGACTAAATGTGTATTATTAAATACATTTGCTCAAAAATATCTTTTAACTCTATTGCGTAATTAAAACGAGTTAAACACTTTGCTGGAGACTTCTTGTCGCGCATTTAGAAAAAAGGAAAGAAAGAAAGAAATCCCCAGTTGTGTGGTTCTCCAGCAGATATTTTCCTTCCTCTCAAATCTGAGTCGTGAGAAAGTGTCTGCTGTATCTGCAGCCGGCTGAGCCAGAGCCGCCTCACGCCCTGTAAACCCGCATGTCTGCGCTTTTCCCAGCCGGAGCAAAAAAGATTCCCACTGGAGAAAAAATATAGAACGCCAGTCTTTAATTTCAAGACTACGCCACTTCGTAAAAAAAAAAAGAAAAAAAAGAAAAGTGAAAGAGAGGGTGAGATAGAAGCATAAAAAAAGAGAAGGAAGGAGCGCTTTTTATATGACAAGGCAACAGAAAAGTTCATATGGCTTATTGGAGAAGATGTGCTCCGAGGAGGTGTGAGGAGAAAAAAAAAAAAAAATTTTTTTTTGCACATTTGAATCTTAAAGCAGAGAGCATAATGTTTAATTTGTTTTCTAAGCAAAATATCAGCTAAAATTGAATTATTGCTGTAGTGAAATCAATGCAAAATGATAGTAAAAATAAACCCAAATCTATATTTTCTGAAAAACATTAGAAATAAAACCGATAAATCCCTGTTAATGCCTAGGAAGCTGCGAACAGCAACACAAGTGTCACCATTTAAATAAACTGTAATTTATGGAAATCTAATTATCTCCATTATAGGAGTTATGCCTATTGGGTGCAGCCTTCTAACCGCAATATTCCCAATTTTCCCAAGTCATAATGAAATTTATCATGTAGTCAGAAACTCTTTGTTCTCACGAGCACCAAGTCAACCAGACGATAAAACATCAGTTTGTTTATAGGACATAACCGATGTAATCCGGACCAGAAAAGGCAAAGAGATTAGCTCAAAAAGGTCACCGCACAAAAATAACGAATCAAAATTAAACATTCCCTAATGCACTATGAGTTTGTTTTGCGGTAATTTGCGACCATCAAAAAAACAAAACAAAACAAAACAAAACAAAACAAAAAACGATCACTTACACTGAAAGGAGGCAGAAATTCCCACCATGCGGTACGGCGGTGTGTGCGGGATTAATAATTTCCAGTCTTTTTCACGCGGTGATCCGCCGCCTGCGTCGGGGAGACGAAAACTACAACGTCCGGCCAGCTCTCGGGGTCTCCTTCGGATTCCTTCCAGCGGGGTCAGAAACGGAGTTGGGACTCCCTCAAACAGACAGAAAACAACAACAACAAAAAAAAGCGCTTCTCGCGAAAAGGAGGGGGTAATAAAAAAAAAAAAAAAAAAAAAAAAAAACGACCACTGGAGAGATATATTCAGGGTTGGAGAGCCGGGAGTCTTTTGGAGAGGTGAGGAGGAGATGCGAAGGGAAGATGCTGAAGACAAGCCGTCTGCTTTCTTTGCGTTTTTTTTCTTCTTCTTCTTGTTTTCTTCCCACTTTCTTTTCAAATTCCCATAAGCGTCTGTGTCGGAATTCCAACCGAAAATAGCTGTTTTTGTTTTTGTTTTGTTTTTTTTTTGGAGGGGACGGGGGAGGAGGATGAGAAACGAACCCTCGGTCTCAGCGCTCGGGTTTGTTGTATTCTGCGTCTCCCTCAGCGTGGGGAAGAGGAGTAGCGACGCTCTGCCTCCAGTCGGCGGTGCGCAGCAGAGCCAGGTGGCGAGGGGCGGGACTGGAGAGCTGCTGAGGAGGAAGAGGAGGAGGAGAAGGAGGAGGAGGAGAGGCCAGCAGCCTGCTCCTGAGTGTCCTAAAACAGGTTGGAAAAAAGCAGGGTCAGATTAAGTCAACGTGTTTATCATGTGGACTCCCTGAAGCTATGTTTTGATTTTAAGGGGGCGGGGCTAAAACCTCTTAGTCGATTCAAGGCGACGTGTCAAAAGGTAGTTATGGACTCATATACACAATTTCACTCCATTTTTAAAGCCATTGAGCTATTTATACGTGCTATCTTCGATGAGCCTCGTTAACTACTGCTGATCTGTAATTACACAGTAAGAAAAATGTCTGAAATTCATGTTCATAATTGTTCACATTGCTTGCATTTTGCATTTTGTTAGGATTTTATTTGACTGGCAAACACAAACTGGTGCGTCATTGCAAAGAGGAAGGAAGCAATCCATGGGTTTTTTGTTGATAAAACTCTGAAAGGTGTGGTGTGCACTTTTGTTCGGCTACTGCATTGTGATGAACCTTCCACTGCCAGATACGTCTCTGCCGGCTTTGCGCGCATGGAGACTGAAATTGTTTCCCATTCTCCTCTGCAAGTAGATAATCTGTGATGCCACAGATTATCAGTGGGACTTCAAACTGGATATTTACTGTCACATTCAAACACACACTTTATCTGAATCAATCCAGTGTGAAGGGTTTTTTTGTAGCTTCTTACTGGCTTCTTCAAAAGATTGATGCTGCCACCATCATTCTTCACAGCTGGGATGGTATTTTTGGCACAATGGCTAGATTTGATTTGATTTTATTTTTTTTGCTAGCACTCTAAATGTAGGCCACAGAAAGTAAAATTTTGCTCTGATTTCATCAAATGTCTGCCATGTCACCTACATGGCTTGTGTCAAATTGCTAATGGAACGTCGTCATTTCAACAATGGCTTCATCTTCTCGCCACTTTCCGATAGAGGACAGATGTGTACGAAGCATGACTAATAGCTCCACTGCCTGGGCTGTGCATCTCTACAGATCCTCCAGAGTTACAAGGACCTTTTGACTGCTTTTCTGATTAATGCTCAAATTAAACTGCATGGCACATTTGTTAGGTTAGACAGCGCTTAATAAAAAGCTAACTATATATTTATATTATATAATTATAATCCCTTCATCATATTCCACTCATAGGTCATTGAAATCCTGGCTTGCCCATTTGTTTTAAATCTGATCTTTAAAAACAAGGGATTTATTTTTAAGCTTAAATGAATAGAAACAAATAGTACCGTAAAAAACAAACAAACAAACAAAAAAGTTCAATTTTATTTATTCCACTCATGAATTTCTAGTGACCCTTAGTACTTACACACATCCCTGGTGTTATAGACCAGAACATACCAGCCAAATGCCTGAGTTCACTGCCATGTGCGAGTGTGTGTGTGTGAGAAAAAAAAAAAAAGATTTCGACTGCATGATGCATGTTTGCATTTCTTTCACACACACGCACACACGCACACATCATTCCCAGTGCTGAAAAGGCCCAGGCAGGCAGACTGGCCCGCTGTAACCCAAGGCAAACACTTTCTCCAGACCATCTGGAAGTCATCTCGCCCACAGAGCCAGTGAAAGCGCAGAGCAGAAGCTACGTTTACAACTCAGTGACAACAACGGGTCCTCTTGAACTGCATGGCTGAACAAGTTACGCACCACTGTCTGTTCACAACATGTCGTCAAGCGTTTCATTGTACTCGATTCACTTGTACCGACTGGTTCGTTGGCCATTAGAATATCTAAAAAAAAAAAAAAAAAGTTCATTCCATCATAAACAAAGTTCTCTGAATAACAAAGGGAAATAAGGTCGTATTTTTTTCTGCTGTGTACAGTATGAAAGAAAAGAAGAAGAAAAAAGACTTTTCAGTGCACCACTGATGTGGAGCACACTGTTCTCTCGATGCAGTCTCTGTGGGGAATAGATGATGCCATTAATGGTAATTGTTTGCAATTGTGTCATGGTGCATTTCTTTCCATTTCATCCTTCTCCTTTCTTCATCTCTCCGTCGTCGTCTTAAAGAGCTCGGCTTGTAGGTTACGTTACAAGGCAGCATTGATCGACACAGCCTCTAAATCTCGACCTGTACTTACATGTTCATGCCTGGCTCCTTTTGTTAATTCCTAACAAAAGGCAGTGTGCCACAGTGCCTTGCAAAAGTATTATCCTTAATCCCCCCCTTCAGATTTTTCCACATGTGCCTGCCTACGTTACAACAACAAACTTTGGATTATTTTCTTTGGATTTTATGTGCTAGACTAACACAAACCAGTGCATAATTGTGAAACAGAAGGAAGATGAGGCATGGATTTACACATTTTGGCTTGCATATTCATTCCCAGGATTAATAGTTTCACTGGAATCACAGTTGCAGGTCCTTTGGGGGGTATATCTGTCTATCAGCTTTGCACATCTACAAACTGAAATTCTTCTCTTTAGAAAAGCTCTAGCTTTGTCAGATCTTAAGGAAGAGTGCTCAGGAGCATACTTATGCCAAAATTCTCTATTGTTCAAGCTGAATGTAGGTTTAGGCTTTTTTTAAATATGATCTGAACCGTTCCAGTGTAAATCAGGTGACAAGTCTAGTGCCTGATTTTTGTTGGATGGTGAACATCCAAACCGTTTTTCTCCAGTCTTTAATGCGTTTTCTTCTATCTTTGCTTCAGCTCTGAGCAGTTCCCCAGTCCCACTAAAGAGAAACATCCCCCCACCCCACCCCAGCATGATGCTGCCACCACCATGTTTCACCATGGGGAAAGTGTGTCCGGGACGTTTTGGTCTCATCTGACCACACCTTCGTTCCCATCTTTGCTGCATTTCCGTACGCATTATCTTGCCCTTCTTTCAACAATTAAACAGCATTACTCTTCCATTAAGGCCAGATTTAAAAAAAAATTTTTTTCGGTGTTTAGGGTAATCATATAAAAGGGGCTCACGTGTTTCAGATCGCGTAAAATTTTCAAAGTGATGCATCTTTTTCCCTCCCATGTCACCATAATGTTCTACTTTGCTTTGGCTAAACAAAGTAGAACAAAAATACCAGTAGAATACGTTGAAATTCGTGGTTGCAATGTGACAAAATGAGAGACGGGATGAGTGAATACAATCACCGAGTTTACCATGAGTGGAGTCAGAGGGACTACTGAACGACGTGACTGGGAAAGCAAACGCGACGCAACACAGGAAGCAATGCAGTGATTGGAGAAATATGGGAGAAATATGTCACTCCTGAATTGGACGCGCGAGAGGCTGAAGTAGGAGCAGAGACAATGTGGCCCACTCAAAGCAAGCGACCTAATGTGGGAGGAGAAAGCGCCGCGACTGTGAGGATGCAGTCACTCCTCACCTATTTGTGTCCTCTGCTTCGCTCCCAGAGAGCAAGTCTCCTGACAATCGCAGCGAAACATCTTGACAGCCGGAGGCACAAGGATAGGCGTTGAGGAAACCTGCAACGGGGAAAAAAAGAATAGGGCAAAGATCTGTGTATGTGTGTGTGTGTGTGTGTGTGTGTGTCCTGTGATAATGGTGTGTGAGAGCAGGAAACACACAGTGCCTGTTTTTGCTGCAGGGGTTCCTGGAAGTCAGCCGCCCAGTGCGATCGGTGGCTCTGACACTCGCATATAAACACGCACGCACAAGCACACACACACGCACACACACACACGCACACACACACAGGATACCTCGCCTCTGAAAGGGAAAAACATGCTGTGTCTGATACATGTGGACACAGACAAGCAGACTTCCTGCATTTTCCCACCTACTGGGCGGCCACCTGTAACACATTCACGGGCACACATGTGCAAACACACACAAACACACACACAAAAGACAAGTATAAGTTGAGAGTTGACAGTAAACAAGTGCCACTCAAATCCCTGTAATTATCTGTCATTTAATCAGCATTGCTAGAGGCTTAGCAGCCCACCGTCAACATCATCAGCGCCGCTGCTGACAAAAAGCTGGGGGGGGCGGGGTTAAAAGAAAGAGAAACAATTAAACCAAACCTTACCTGGTGTTGGATGTCTCTGTGCTTTCTGACCTGCGTGGAACATGAGCAGGAAAGCTTGAGCTTACCGACCATGCACACGTAATACAGCCAGATAGCTACAAAAAGCTAAACAATGTTTGTTAGTGTAATTATTCAAAAGAAAAAGAGAAATGACCAACTCTAAAAAAAAAAAAAAAAAAGTTAAAATAAATAAATAAATAAAATTATTCAAAAGAAAAAGAGAAATGACCAACTCCAAAAAAAAAAACTTGACTTGTATTACTTGAGTCAGACGTAACATGACACGTGAATATTTTGATAACGCTGGAGTTTTGCTGTTGAGTAACTTGACGTTGGGGCTCGATACATTTTCTGCAACGGTAGTTTTCTCATTGCTGTTCTCCCACAAGGATTTGACTGGTGAAGAACCAAGGTAATGGTTGTCTGCAGAGTCTCTCCCGTCTCAGCTGTTTGCAAATCCTTCAACGTAGTCAGAGTTGTTCTGGTGTCCCGTCTCTGGTCTCCTCCTTGCATGGTTACTCAGTTCATAGCCTGCAGATTCATTCATGTGCCATATCCCCTCAGTTTCTTCACGATTTAGCTGAACTCCCAGGGATGTTCACTGCCTTGGAGATTTATTTAATACACTATTTAAAACCTTTTTTCTCCCAATTTGTTTGAAGAGTTCTTTTGTCTTCATGCGGTAATGGTGGACAGGAATACTCATTACCCAATGAATGGACCTTCCAGACACAGACGTCTTTATACTGCAATCACTGGAGTCACTCACTGCTCTCAGGTGATGTTCATTTCAGAAACTGTCTGGATCTCTCTTGAGTCAGGTCAGGCACTTTGAAGGAGGTCAATATTTGTGCAGTCACTTTATTTTATGTAAAAAATATTTTTTTTTTTAATTAATTGTCTTTATTTTGTAGGAATCAGTTTTCAGATCGAGATTTTTTGTGTGTGAAAAAAGTCAAATTTTGTTGATCATGACTCATTTGAAAAAGTAATTAGGAAGGTAAAAAAAAACATCCAACAGGGAAAGCATTTTTTTTTATGGGAAGTTTATTTTTTGAAAACATTTAAATTGCACTAAATTGAGACAACAGCTCACTAGTGATGTATTCACTCATTTATTTTGTGCCAGCTTATTTTTGTTGACTGTCATTCTCCACACATCAACAAGGTTGAAGGATCATAATGATCACCTTTAGAGTAAATAGATGAACATTTTACCTTACATCAATGGTAAAT
Organism: Poecilia formosa; assembly: GCF_000485575.1. NCBI lineage: Eukaryota > Metazoa > Chordata > Actinopteri > Cyprinodontiformes > Poeciliidae > Poecilia > Poecilia formosa. Next base: position 2,269,215 of record NW_006799960.1, read on the forward strand.
CTTTTCAGTATAAAATCGTAAGAATACACTTTGACAATTTGAGCTGTGAGACTAAAGAAACAACTGTTTAACTTCACAAAGTTAGAAGAGATTGTGGCACAAAAAAATGTCTTTTTGAAAAATGTTGAGCATAAAATACAGATAAAATGAATTTAGCAGTGAATAAGGCATTTTATTCCCTACAACAACAACTGGAGTATTGTACGTGTGGAATTGAAGACCTTTACTTGAGAGCATTCTTGGAAGGGTAAATTCCTCAGGACATTGAATTGGTCAGAAAACTCATTATCAAGAAAAAAAAAAAAAACTGAGGGCGCACCACGGAGCAGATTCTTTCTTGAGAGTCTCATCCAAGGTGACATCGGTTTTCTGAGATTCTCCCAAGTGATTTAGAGAGAAAAATTCTCATGAATCTCTAATAGAAAAGAAAGAAAAACAGCACTGATCCAGACAATCAGTTATTCTGTCAAGGGAAAAAAACAAACAAAAAAAAAAACCTGGCTTTCACAGGGTTAATTAGTTTCATTGAACAGGTCAGGGATTGTGTTAACACCTTAAAAAATGTTCACCAGAATTCTTTGGGATATTTTTTAATTTTTTCTACCTTTCCTCCAAATAACAGTTTGAACAAAATGTAGTAACATTCCCAGTTGTAAAAGAATTACATATTTGCATATTAAACTTGCTATAACAAAAGACAATCTCACTCAATTTCTAAACATTTGAAAATAAGATCAGCCTTCTTTTTTTCTCCCACAGCAACTTTCTAAATGGAAAAGATTAGTAGAGAGAATGTGGGGGGGGGGAGCCTGAATGCATAATGGATAGCAGCTGCAGTGCAGCATCACATACAGGCACCGGGTCTGGAGAGGTATCTTATTCACTGAGGTATTACAGAATCCAGCCCACACTCTGGCTTGTTGCAAAGGAGAGGTAAGTGGGCGAAAACTGACAGCCTCACCTTATTCCTGGAGAATAAAAATGAGAGTTTCCAACTTGCACAGAGTGCAGTGCAAGCATCTTGACAGCATACAGTAACTTTAAAATCACAATGCAGGAAAATAATGCCTCACAATAGCAGGTTATAGTGCCCAGAACTCCATGTGAGATATACAGCATCCGCCCCCCCATCCCCCTCATTTAGACTGAGCACATGTTCGTCGTATTTTTGTGGTTTGTTTTTCAATTCAGCCCCTTTTGGGTTGCAGGACTGAAAAGCAAATGTCGGCATGCAAGTGGAAGAAATTCAAAATAATTGTTATTGTTTTTGCTATCCAGTCTGACAGAAAATGTTTTTTATAGTGTACGATATCTGGAGGTTGATCCCAGAACATTATTTGCCAACATGCAGACATTTTTTAAACTTTTTTCCTCGTCTATTGGCTCTTTTAGTATGAATATCTGTAAACAATTATATTATTCCTGTCATAACTAATAAAAATAATATCTTAACTAATATTACTCTGACCATTTAATGCTCACTTTTCCATTTATTATCATCTCGTCCTTTTATTGTCACGTACCTCTAAATTGCTGTGCATACCCTTAAATTTTAAGGCTGCATGAATTTCAACTGATTAATGAACTAACCCATCATGCCATTTATAGTTACGATCGTTATAGTGAAACATTTTTGCAGTAGCTCTTAATAAACATAACTCCAATCTAAAAGGTTTTATGCAAATTGTTTATTTTGAAGTTTTGTTCCACGTCCCTTGGTAATAACTTACTTATTTGCGTTTACCATCGTTGTAAATACAAATTAAAACTGAAGTTTATAATAGTGGGAAGTTTTCTCTGCAGCCTAAACGTATTTACTGAGAGCAATAATGGTTAAAACGGGTCTAAGTATGACTGAATAATATTTTCATGTACCTCCGAAGCTGATTCAGGTGGGGTTCAGTACTTTTTGATAAACATTTTATCCGTGCCTGCTTTGACAGTTGTTTGTAGATGAGGATGAACAGGCAGATACGTAACTGCAAACAGGATTGAATTAGTGGGTTCAGGGGGTGGAAGGAGTGGGGTAGTTGTAGACTTAACCAGGTGCAGAGAGGATCAAAGAAAGTCTCTGGAAGGCATCAAATACCACAAAATGCACAAGATGAATTTAAGACAGTTTTAGAAGTTTAGCAAAAACGCAAACTGGAGAAAGACTTAATGATTTAAATGGAAAAAATAAAAAAATCTGAATTAAACTCATTCTAAAATGAACAGTAGCAAACTATTTTTATTCTGCTGATACCTAAAACCCGATAAAAGCATCCCACTACCATGACCACTGACCCCGACGCTGCCACATGTACGCACACGAAGCAGCTTCCAGTCCTAGCAGCTACATTTTTATTTCTTTAACTAAAGCAGCCCTCTGAACACAGTTGCTCCCAAACAGATCAGCGAAATTACTTCTGATTTAGACAGATGTCACACGGCAAAGCAGCGCAAGTAAAAAGCTGTGAATTGTTTTACAATGAACGCTACGTGAAGACAAGCCTCGGGAACAGGAACTCATTGTAAGGTGACAGAATACAGATTCTAGTTAACGGACTGCAGGGGGGGGGGGAATCTGCAAAAATGGTTTTTTTTTTAGTATAGATCCTCAGTTGGAACTGAATCCTTAACAGTTCATTTGGAATGAACTGTTAATGATCCATTCATGTGTTTCCAAAACTGTCATTGTGACTGAGAGCTTAAGGCGGCCTCCTTTGGTTTACTTTTTTTTTTTTTTGCTAATTAAACAGCTCAGAGTATGAAATAATTTTCGGCTACACAAAGTCTTCTCAGTCTGGAGATTTAACCTCCTGAGCCAAATGGTACCCAAGTTTGTGAGCCGACTTCCTCCTTTCTAGGTGTTCGTCATAAAATTTCAATTTCAATCGAATTCCAGAGTCTCAGCTGCCAGTTTCATCTCCATCCAGCTGGATGACCCTGAACCAGTGGAGAAGAAACCTCCTCTTGACTGCAATCAAAATGTACTGAAGGGCTGATCAAAGAGTGTATAGAAATGTTTCCTATTAATTGGTTTAAAACTGAAGGTTTTCATTTCATATGAAGAAGCAGCATTACTACACAGTAAGCAACTCTGACAGGTGACTGCAGATAATACGTTCAGATTGGCTTGAGTGAGTTTTTTACAGCAGAAAATGTCTTCGAAGCACAGATTTTAGTCAGTAACCAGAAAATCAGATTGACATCCAATGAGAAGTACGTGGCTGCCAAACAACCATGACTCATCGTTTTATTCCTGACTCCTTATCAGCATGTCCAAGAAACAATGAGTTGAACAATTGGACACACTTTGTTAAAGCAGCTGAATGATACCTTCATCGTTCTTCTTCGATACCTTCAACGATACCTTATCGTTCAGCAGCTGAACGATACCTTCAGGACAGTAGGAGAAAAAAAAAAATAGTTGAAGGACATACACATTCATTTCTTTTATCTGTGGAACCAGGGTTGAGAAGTTACATACACCCAACATCAAGTGCTTAGCCGTATGTGCAAACTTCTGGCTTTCAGTAACTTACACTGTATATACGGTCACTGCCAAGCATTGCTGTGATTGGCGGTGATGCCCCTGGCCCCATCCATCATCATCACCCAGCCCGCTATACCTCACTCGCAGGCCTTACTTCCGACTTCCCCCGAATCATCAGCCAGATGGCCCTCGCCAATGTTCGCTCGCATTACACACCTGATATGAAGCTATCCGTCATCTGATAATGACCAAGCTGTGGCGGTCCCCCAGCTGGGGCCTCTGCTGAAGCACTGGGCACTGGCGGGTATCAGGGATGGGTGGTTGTGGGGCGGCGCACAGCCTGACTGCCCCTCTGATGGATTAGTGCCAGGTAGTGTGGACGGGGAGGGGGTGTGAGGGTGCAGAGGGGCGTCCCCTAATAGGATTCACAATCGCCCAGTGGAGCATGGAACAGGTGTGAATCACAGAGACCGGGAAAAGAGAGGTGTGCATCTACTGAATTCAGCAAAACACCACACTCTTAAAATGTTGTCACTTTGGGCCTTAGTTTATGAAATATACTTTTTTTTTTATTTGTCACACTACAAAACTTATTTTGACGACCAGTAGTCTGAATTCTGACTTTTGTATTTAGTCTCAGAATTTTGACTTTTTTTTGAGAATCAGAATTGTTTTTGTTTTTTTGATTCACCATCAGAAAAAAGATCCAGTCTTAAAACTCAAATCTACCCAATTTGGCTTTCAGTGTGGATAAAATGTACATTTACAAATCCTGCAGCATGGAAGAAATGGTTGTCATTATTTTTATATGCCAACACACGGTTGACAAAATGTTGCACATAGATTGACACAGAATTAGAATTCTAAGATTAAAGCCGCTAATTCTTTTCTGTATAAAAAAAAAAAAAATACATTTTACAAGCGCGAACGAAACACAGAATTTCTTTTACCCAAATGACTGTCATCTACACTTTTAAATAAAATCTGCTGTGATGTAAATGTTGACTTATTAAGCAGTTCAATGGACTACTTTACTTGTTAACAATATCTTGCTGTCGCGGTGATTGACAACAGAAAAATGTCTTAATGGCTTATGTTGAGCCTTATTTAGCAATGTTTCTGACTTGCTGCACAGTGAGGGAAGCTGGCACCGCAGATACATGCGCTTGTGCGCGCACACAAACATGCAGTAAAACGACAGCTCACACACACGGACAGACACACACTTACTTATCGGCAGTTCTCATTAGTAAAGTTGGCGTGTTGGAGCTGCACGGCGGCCCCTGCAGCAGTCTGAGAGTCGGAGGAACCATTTGTCAGTGGAAAACAATTAGTGGAGAATGATCCGTCCCATTGGTTTTAATGAGTACAGTCGGGTCACTCCACTCACAGCAGCATCACGAGTAGGTCATCAAAGGCTGAAAACACACATCCGTGTCACGCTCACACACAAGAGTAGGGGGGGAAAAAAACACCACTTCCTATACACTTCCATTTTTTTGTCTTTTTACTGCTTCAAACGGCTATTATGTGTATATTTATGCACACATGTCCACAAAAAGTGGTGCAACCACATAGAGAGACAGCTGCTACCATTTCTCATTCCTTTCAAATAATTCATCTCCATCTCCTTACATCAGCGAAGGCATTGAGAAGTCATCATGGTAAGTGGAGTATTACAAAATATATGGCTTTGGGCAGTAATCATGGCGTAATAGTTGAGTACACTACAGTAGCATGTTTTTATGTACTTCTGCCAATATGGCTACCTTGATGTAGAACATTGCATTACATTCAGTATGTCTGATTTTCTTTGTCACCTGCAGCACCATCACAACATATACACACCTACTAAGAAGTTACTTTAGTCTTTACTCCTGTTGGCTGCTGATGCATTGGTTTTATTCCAAGTTTATCCAAGAAATGGACAGATATGAACAAAAAACAACAACAAAAAAAAACATGGGATGCAGTTGTATGTGGAGATTTTTAAATTATTACAATTTCCTGTTGCTGTCCACTGGCATAAGGAAAATGTAATAGTTGCTTTTTTTGGAAGCTAAAAGACCGTCACCCATCACCCATATTTAAGGTAACAATGGCTTAAAAAGTACAGCTGGCAAGCTACAAACAGGAAGTCTGTTAAAAAGCTGACTGCAGGCTCTAACTGGGCAGATTGTGTGGCTGATCAAGAAAGATTACTAAAAGTATTAGTCTGTAAAAAGCAGAACTTTTACAATGTAAAATATGGAATATATTCTTCTCAATGAGAACAATTGCTTTAAAATTACTTCTTTAAATTTCATCTTACCACTCATGACAGAAGTAGATTTAAGCCCTGGTTTTCCAAATATGTTTAGATGAAAGGGGAAAAACTGTATACGTTGCACGTGACCATAAGTCGCAGGACTAGCTAGCTCAGTGGAGCAAATAGATATATATTTTTTAATTGTATTCTTATTTTTGGAATATGTTATTTTCCATGTCAAATCAGCTAAAAAGATTCATTAGTGGCAACAATAGACTCACACAAAAAATCTAAATCTGATTATCCCTTGGTTTTAAATAGCTGCCAACGTACTCTGCCTCAGGACTGCCTCTATATTTAGATCAATTACGATCAATTGCTAACCCTGAAGCACATAAACCAAAGCAGACAGGGTCATTTTAATTAAACATGGCATACAGTAATGTATAATACAAGCTATCCTCATGCTACTTGTCGTATCTGCTGAATTGTAATTTTAGTCATTTTATTTTGTTTGGATTAGAATAGTGTTTTGCAAACTTTTTTAATAGCAAGTATCACTGGTAGATTTTTAGAGCTACTGCCACGCAGACAAAGATTTTACAAACTGAGGCGTAATTGGAGTATTTTTTTTATGTTGTCATGACTTCTAAAAATAAAAACAATACAAGAAAGACAAAAGACAATTAACAAAAATGCCCTGTGAAGTTTTAATTGCAAGTGGTAAAAGCAGACATTTCTCAACAACTTCAACATCCAATCTGTTTCCCTTTTAAACAGAAAAAAACAGCTATTGTAATAAATTAAGTCTTTTGAGAAGTTTCTAATTAAACAAACATTTGCTTCAGTAAATCGTATTTTTGTTTATTGGCGCTTATGAGAACTATATCATAGTTCCTTGTTTTTATTTAACTTACAAATAAAAAATAAAAGCATTTCTTCACAGGACCACAAAAGATCACATCAAGTGCAACCAGTGGTACTCGTAATTCAGATTGAAAACCATGGGATTAGATAATATGCAGCATAAGATAATTAAATGTTAACAGTTAGTCCAGTACAACTGCATACTAATATTAAATCTGGCATTTTATGCAGCAAAAACATCATATTTCTGTGTCATGTTAAAGAATTTCTTACCAAAAATAAAACATTAACACTTCTAGTTTAATGTCGGTTCTTTTCTCACTTGCATGACCTCATATATCCTTAAAGTTACAAGTATCAAATCAAGCAGTGAAGTTTGATTTCGCACCATGTGAACATAAAAAAGTAAAGGATCAGCCCATTACATCACACTCCATGTAATTTAAAAAAAAAAAGATCACATTCTTACTTGTGAATTTTTCTATCTTCTCTGTTCTCTGAAAAAAACAGTTGGCTCTCCAGTGGTTCTTCAGAACATTTCACAATCTAAAGTGGTGTAACTATCAAACTCCTTGTCAGTGTGTAATAGTTTTGGTCTGAATAGAAGAAAATGGTGAGGCACAAAAAAATAGAGACCGCCAATGAAAACATACAAAGGTTCAAAGAGTGTTCACAGTAGTAAAAAAAAAAAAGGAAAATGTCCAACACCACCACCACTTCAGTGTCTTTAATAGGTACATTAAAGGAGGGACCACTGCAAAGAACCCACATGGTGTAAATATGGCCTCCATGTCCCCCTCGCTCCATCCCAGTCTGATCCCAGTGAAAAGAATTCCACAATGGTTTGAGAGAAACGCTGACAAGTAAAAATGGGCTGCTGATGGGAGCTAGCCTGCTGAAACTGGGAACACCCAGAAGCCCTATATTCTGTTGTTTGTATGAAACCGTAAACCAAATTTTAACTTGGGTTTAGTTAAACAGTAAGCAGGATGGTTTTTATGAACAGGAAAAGCCTCACAAACGATGCGAGAATTCATTAATCAAAGTGCCTGTATTAGATTTACTGCGGTGTGTAGTTTATTTATTCTTTGCTGTGCAGTGTGGAAAAGCTGACAAACTTATTCCAGCCAAGGTAAACTTGGATTTGACTGCTGGAACATCGGTGAGCTTTTAAAATTTATGATGCTTCGTCCTCGAACTTTGGCAGAAACAAAGCATTGATTCAACTACAGTACAGATGGACTCTATCTACGACTTCAAACTAAAGTCCCAGTAAGTTCTCTACAGAAACTGATCATCTTTGAGTGATACCCTTATTATACTATTAGACACTTTGAATTATGACTTATTATATAAAATGGGTTTGTTGATAAATCCCACATCAAAATGCCCTGATATATCATCATTAACAAGAATAACCTGCATTGTTTGGTCTGACTTTAGCTAACAGGCAGTATCAGAAATACTATCACTGGCTTCCTACCATAACACATGAGTTTGGAATTAAATTGAATAAATAACAGCAAGTAACCCCTACAACATGTTTCAATCATAAATTTTGATGTATATTACTAAGAATTGGTGGGATATAGAAATACAAAGAAATACATGCATATTTTTCAAAGGCAGACATTTGACAGCCATATGTACTTGAGAGCATTTACATTCCACATGCTCTGTGAAGGTCTCAGAGGTTTGTTAGAGATTAATGAACAAACAGGAATAAAGTAAAGGAGTTCAAATTAAAGTTATAGTTTATAAAAAACAATATCTAAAAACAATACTGATCTCTAAAGTGACCTGTGTATTACCTGTTGCTCACAGCTTCCTAAAATGATGGGCAAAGCATCTATTTCAGACGATAAGAATGCTATAACCACCTGAAGGCTGCAACAGATCTGACTGCATTCTACCTTCACATAATCTCTTGCAAAAGCCACCAGACTGCCAAGCCACACACAGGCTGTCTCTAAGCTACAATAAAGCAGTCATGCACATAATGATGCCCTTACCTTTTTTTGTTTTCAGCAGGAAATTTACAGCATTTATATCTGTTGCGTTTATTCGTTTTCAAGACAAAAGCAGACTTGTACGGCAAATGTCTGGTCATTCTTTTTTTTTTTTTTTTCTCTCCGACACTGTACAGATAAACATGAAATTATATATAAAAATCCTTCTTTAATAGAAATGTTTGACATGACATTTTGAAACGCATCACAGAAAATAATAACCGAAGCTGAGAAAAACATGCACCAACTACACGTTGTTTTGCAGGCAATTTTTTTTTGTCTTATTTTAAATGTTACAGATGAAACCTAGACCTTACAATAAATGTCATTCCTCTGACAAACAACTGACAGTTAAATGTTAAAATCAGTTTCTTCAGTGAAACCCAATTCTTTATTCTTCTTGCCTTTTTGTGCACGAAAAAGCTCCCAATGTATATCAGCGGCTGAAATTATATGTCAGAGCAATCGGAACCACATAATTAGAATAGTGACAGAGGTACTTTATGCTGATAATGTGGCACAGTAATTAACGGGAAATATCATGACCTGAGTGCCGTCGGCATTTGAGGAAAAAAAGTCATTAAAGTAAGAGATTACACAGGAAAAGAAATGAAAGGCTATAGAAAGAAAGGAAGAGAAGAGAAGAGTCAGTCAGCAGAGGTGAGATGGGTTGTTGACGAGAAGAACTAATTTATATGTTTCAGTTCAAAAGTCTTTGGTCATCCTTCAAGTATTTCTCATGATTCTCTGGTAATCGTCTGAGTTCTGTGTTTTAGTCCCTCTGCTGTGTCTCTGCGGCAACAATTACCTGCAAGGGCGGGAATTTATCTGCTAACCATTAACTAATCAATCGCCGTACATGAAGACTAGCAGTGCTCCCACTCAGTGCCAGACTGTCCATCTTGGTTTTGGTATTTCAGCCCTTGCTTTTTGCATTGCTTTCACTGAATCCAAGTAGATTACATTTTCTTTCATTGTGATGTACACCAACTACTTAACACTTTGGCAGCGTGGAGTCACTGTGGATCAGTAAAACAGTATTTATTCAGAAATAGGAAGGTTGTTCGGTTGGATATTTTCTGTTTTTCCATTTATGAACTGAAAATCACTTTGGATTGCATAGAGTTTGAATGGTTAAATATAAATAAACTTGCTTTTGATCCCACCTTTTCTTGTGACGTTCATATAAGCGTTAATTTGCTCACCTTCTGTTTTAGCTTAAATCTGTATGGCTAATTTTAGAAGTTAGCTCTTTGGGAATCACATTTTGGTAAGAAACAATATAAGAGGAAGTAGAATCACACTGGTTTTTTTCCACAAATTGGTTGCAGTAATGCAATAAGGTAAGCTCTATGCTACTCTGTGTGCTTTTTGTGAATTTAGCACAGGTTTGAAGTTAATTTGCTAGTATAAATGCTAAAACTAGTCAGGAAAAAAAAAAGAGTTGATGAGTAGACCGCTGAGCAAGAATGAATATTTTTGTATCTTCTTATAATATGCAAAGACACGGCACTAGCGCTTTGAAAAGGACCCGCCTGTATCAGGAGACTGGCTGTCTCTTTAACAAAAGGGAGAGGGGAAAAGACTAAGACAAAGAGAAAATAGAAAGGGAAAAATCTTGGTAATGACAAGCACTTCACAGCCAGAGCCGACCTCCCTCCGCCCACACACCCCGATGAGATAATTCTTCCTCCAAATTGCAATCAAAGCTCAGAAAAACACTTGAGGAGCAGGAGCCTTTTTAGCCATTAACTCGCCAGGTCCTGGGGCGCTGCTTTCTAAATTTTATGTTATGCACTTGTTTTTTTTTGTTTGTTTTTTTTGGTTACTTGCTTAACTATTAATCTTATTTGTCTTTGTCCTCTCAACACCTTTGTTTCAAATCTTGATTGAAAATAATGTTAAAAGATTTATGCAGGTATTCAGCTTTAAAAAAAAAATCTTTCTATGGTCTTTTTTTTTTTACAGGGTGTCAAAATTCCTTATAATATCAAAACTTTTTAACAGCTTCTGAATTGTTCTGAATCTGCAGTATGGATGTATGTAATCAGTCATGGATGGTTGTATGGATGGTTCATTGACTGACAGATTAATACAAGTTCACCTTAAAGTAAAAAATATGTTCTTACATATCAAAGTCCAGAAAATACTTCATACTTCAAGATGAAAAAGTCGACACACAAAAACTTGATGTCTCCCATATTTCACAGTTTTTCCCTTTCGATTTTTCCATTTCTATTTTAAGGCAAAGACCAAGTCGAAATCTTCCAACCAGCATTCATTAATCGAGATGGTCACCCATTTCCGCAGAGCGTGTGGGTGTAATGATGAGGAACATCGTAAAATGGAACAAGCACAATCTGCGCCGAGACATGAAACGGGAGGCCGGGGGTGTTTGAATGGAGCTGCTGTGTGGGTAGAGGTAATGGCTGATGTAATGTTTTCACGAACGGTTTGGTAAAGACGAGAACAACAGGTCAGAAGCCTTAACTGACTGTAAAAATAAACATCATGCCTTGAGAATAATGCGCTGTCCCATTTTGACATTCTGGTCGCCCGCCCTTCGCGAGGACTTGAAAGACCCTGACTGGCAGAGAAAGAGAAAGCCTAGTCCTCTGCATTTGGTGTCAAGTGGCTCTATTTGTCATAATTATGTGGCTGTAAAGGGAAAGTCTTGAAAAGGTCTAATCAATCTGATTTAATTAAGTGCAGTCAGTCATTTGAAATGAACAGAATAGAATTAATAGGCACATTGTAAATTTGCATTTAAACCCATGTAATTATACCAATTCAGTGGCCTCACAAGAACACTAATTTTCTTTCAGAAGAACAGAAAAAGAGACGGAAACAGTCTCTCCTCCTTTTTTTGATTCTGAATCAACATGCAATAAGGGAAGGTGCTTTAAATAATCTAGATGGTGTGTGTAGTTCATTGAATAAAACCAGAAACATGTCTACTGTTATACTGTTGCTGAGCAGTATAATAGCTGTTAATAGGACTTCTTACTTCCTAAGGATGATTTATTGTGAATTAATTATATATTTTTTTCATTGTGAAGTAATTTACTATACATTTTTTTAATAACATTACAATTTAGTATAAATATCCATTAAAACTATTGTCTCCACCCAATTATCCTTACAAGGTCACAGTGGAGCTGGTGCCCATCTTCACCTGTCATTTGGAGAAAGGTTGAAATAATGACTGAAAACAAAGAAACACAATTTGCCCTAAATTACTAGTCATACCGTATTATTTAACCAATTTAACCTTCATTTATAGAATAAGATACATTAACTTAAGAGTAACCGTTTGGGTCAGATGATTGGATTTAGATAACACTGGCTGTTATGGCAGTACAGTGATTCAAACACACATTACAACTGATTTTTAAATAGATAAATTAGCATAACACAATGGTCTTGATTACAAACCGATTGTAACCAAAAGCCAGTATTTTGTGTTTTCCAGACAGACAGAGTGATTTTATAGTACAATCAAGTAACTATGTAAGCTACCTTCAGTTATAAAAGTGCTGTATATATCAAACATCAGCTAAAAGATATCCGATATATACAATTTAGCACCTTGATGTTTGGCCTGTCTCTTTAAGAAACTCCTTTCTGAAACTCTGCCTTCAGGAAGTCATCACATCATTGCTCCTCTATCAACCCTTTAGCAATGTTTTTACCAGCTTTTCAATGAGAAGTACCTCGTAGAAGGAGCTCAGCAGGTGCGCAGTTGCACCAGATATTTTCTAATTGCTGCTGGCTAGTCTGAAGGAGCTGAGTGGGGGAGTCACAGGGAGGGCTGCTCTGTGAGGCGGAAGCTCAAAAGCTTGGAAACTCCTCCTTGGAGCAGCAGTGGGTGGTGCACGGCCCACCCACAAATCAATGGTTGCCATGGGAGTTTAAAGGATTTCTCAAACATGCATGAAAGAATCAAAGCAACACTCCAGGTAGGTCTTTGATCAGCTGGTGAAGCTGGTCTAACACTGGCCCTTTAACCCCTAGAACCCGACGGACCCACCGGTGGGTCCAGCTGCCGGGACCTCGGCTCGCTCTGTAAACAAAGGCTCCACGTGCCTTTAAATTTTTTTTTATTTTTTATTATCCGCTAAAAGAGGCTTTGATCTTTCAAAAACTATTCCGCATAAAGGTTTTGCCCAAAATGTTAAGTTTAAATTTATTTATACCCCCTGAGGGTGTAAGAGGTAAACTAATCATTCAAATGCTAAAAAAAGATCTGATATAAATAAATCATTTAAAGCTAAAAATTAATATGACAATCATATGACAATCATGCTCATGATGACAAGGTTTAAACTTCACTCTAAAACAATACAAGGTGTTATGCTTATTTGCCTTGACATCACAATATGATCTCCTGACAAGATTTCCCAGGTGACTTTGAGTCATTTCCTGGGAGCTTCTTTAATCTCGCAACCAATCAACAAAGTTAATTTGTTTCTCCAATTAGTTTTTTTTTTTATCCTCAAGCTACACAGTTCAGGGTTTCTACACTACTACAATACATTTCTCCAACTAACTAGCAAAAAAAGCTCTCTTCATTTATCTGATCCACACAGCCAGCTTATTACAAGAGTCCTCTTATCTGGTATATTTCCTTCCAGTAGCGCTGCGGTGGTTACAAATGGGACTTAGTCTATCTGGCTTGGCGCTGATGAGGGGGGAAATGAAATTATGGCGATTAAATCTGACCCATATGCTGGTGTGCTTTGAGTGTGTATTGGTGTGTGTAGTTTTGGCGACAGGACTATTTTGTTGTGCTTATGTGTCTCCGTAATGTGGTGGATGACAGCAGCAAGCAGCAAGGTTAAGAAATGAGGAAGTGTTTGTACCTCTGAAGGGAGGAGTGAGGGGGGCCGATAGGATGGAGTAGACCGCTTTCATTTGTTCTAATTAGGTGATTTTTTTTTCCGCCTCTAAAATAATCTATTTGACTTTTTTATGTTTTTCTTGCAAACATACCTTTGACCGTTTTTTTTCTTGCCGCATCAGAGATGAATTGAACGGCTAGCTGAGGTTCAGGGTTATCGTCAGCCATTGTATGATTGCCAGTCAGGTGATTTCTACTCCTGTGGAGAAAAGAAACAGGACCTGACTGATACATGCCAACTAGCAGCTTTCCAAACCCTAAATTAACAATCAGTGCCTGTAGATGTACGACCACAATGTGAGAAGTTTATCAAATTATTATTTCTAAAAAAAAAAATAAAAAAAACTTAGGCATGAACAATAAATAGACTTTGAGATATCCAGGGCAGGGACATATTTTTTCTTAAAGAAAAAAAAATTATATATATATATATATATATATTCATATTCTTGCTCTCAAGCACGGACACATTTTTGTGGATGAAAAGTGGTGCTTGAATATAGTGCTTCTAGATTCTGGGTTTCAGAGCAGTGGCACAAATTTATACCTGTCAAACTGGGTTATCTGTGGCATTTTCCTTTGATGCAAATAAAAAAAGGGAACAAATAGTTGTCTTTGAAAAGAAAGATGGTTACAGAATTTCAATTTCTTTTTATTGCCTGGAGCCATATGCAGCACCATCCACAGCTATTGAAAGTCCTGATAAAGTACGCTCACAGTACGTTCAAGTGTTAAATGCTTTGAATTATCCATGTGTTTTTAAAGATCCAATAACATTCCTTTTTCAGTTTTAGGAAAAACAAACTCCACACATTTACATTTTGGTGGTAGAACAGAAAATGTTTCTTTTTTTATGCTTCCCAGTGAGTTGATATATAGCATCTAATTGTTAAGAGCACTGGGTGACAATAAGATGCTACTCTTTGCTGCACTTTAGCTCCTAGATCGTAAAATCCACTTAACCCTTTCTTGCATAGTGGTCACTACAGTGGACAGCTATCTAAAAGACATTTTCTTGTGCTTCTTGTGGATTTTTATGTTATAAATGCACACAGACCACTGAAGTGGACACTAATGCATCATAAAATACGCTATCAACTGCTGGCCATCAGCTGCAAATGTAAGAAATTATTTTTGTTAAATCCAATATGGCCGACAGACAAAAAAGCCATGCCAACCGACCCGGTCCCTCCTTCTACTGCAGGCGACTCTTGCAGGTAAAAGAAAAAATATTGTGACATCAGATAACCCCTAAAGAACAATACTACTGATGTATTTTTCAAATAATTTTGTTATTGGAGAAAATTACAATTGATCATCTAAAAAAATTGATTTAAAAAAAAAAATTCTTCCTTTTTTTATGCCTTAAGAAAATAAAAAAATGGGAAAGAAATCCTGACACAAAGGATCATAATTCATGAATGAAAGGGTTAAAACACAGCTTAAATCACAAAACGGCTCAGTTTTTTAATAGGTTATTAAATGAAATCATTCAAATTAAAGGTCAGATTTTTGTAAATAGAAATGCAAAAATACTGCAATAAAACAACCTTATCATTTAACAGCATGAGTGACAATGTAACAGCATTTCAAATGCCATTAATGGTGTTTTTTTTAATTAATTATCTTTAATCATACATTAATTCATCAATTCAGAATGGCAAAATAATCCAAAATAAAAGCCAATAACTGCTTTATTTGTTACATTTATGTTCCCGTAAATATATTCTGAGTGCTTCAGCCCTCTTCACTGCTGCCACTTATTCCATAAGCATTAAATCTTTGGTTGAAGACAGCCAAGGTCACTCAAGTGTAGCTTGTTTTTAAAATAACGGGCTTCGAGGCATGCAAGTGGTTGACAGAGAAAACATTAATATTTTAAGCCATTTTGAGAACCATTAGGCAGCTCTTGTGTTTGTGCCTGTTTTATTCTTGCCTGAAAGAAGGACGCAGTTATTGACTGTTAAGTGAATAAAGTGCAGTAGGGAGTAATTGTACAAAAGAAAACATGAATGCGCTGGGAACAAGGTGCTTTCATGTCCAGTTGTTTGTCTGGTTGTCTCAGTGGTCTGTTCAGGAGTTTTTACAAACCCAGATGCAGCCGTAGGTCGGTGAATGTGCCTTTCTTTTTCCAAGTTATGAGTTCATGTCAATTGTCCAAGCTCAGTTTCACGTGTGTGCACAACTCTAGTTAGGATTTCTTGGCCTGCATGGAAGCACATCTGCAGCGAGAGTCCAACATCTGGATCTCAAGTTTTCTTCCACTGAAAATATGAATGCACAGGAGAGGAAATAAGAGAGGGGGCAAAAGAGCAGTGAGCTGCTCTCCAGCGGAGAGATGACATTTTGTTTTTTTATTACCTCTTTCTACCGTTCAACTCTTCTTTTCTACCATTTATCATGCAGCTTGTTTTACAATCAAACCGGGACCAAGTTTAATGAACTTCACACCATTTCCTGTTACATGTTAGCTGATGCTTTGTCTCATTCGGGAGTTGTTTCCAGAGAAGGAAGCAAGGAACTAATTTTGTGGACAGATCTTATACTGACATTGTAATAAATACATGCAAAAGAACTCAAACAGCGCAGTTTAGGTGACAGATTCTTGAGTGTTCTGACAAGTCAAATAGTCGGATTGTTCAGGGCTCAATTAGCTCCTTCTGGCAAACCATTTGTAATAACTCAACACACACACACACTCACACACACACACACACACACACACACACACACACACAC
>NW_006799960.1:2285706-2356507 GCF_000485575.1 Poecilia formosa
CACTTCTGTTTGATCAGAGTTTAGCTCATTTTACTGAAAACTATTAAAACTAGAGTTGCAATGAATGAGTGGCTGGCGACTTGAATCTCATTATTCTCCAGTTGACTAGATTTCTATTCCTTGCGTTAAAATAAATATCTAATTCATCCTAGCAAAGGCAAAAGTAGCACAGTGGACCTTAAGTTAGCTATAGCTATATAACAGTTCTTTGCTGATTCAACCACTGACTTGACAGTAAACCAGCTCAAAGTTGTTCATCATTGTAAAGTGGATAGAAAATAATATGCAGGTCTCAATTTTTCTTTTAAGGAAATGAAAAAGGAAATATGTGTGGTGTTTGCTTTTAATCAGCCCACCAGTCCCTAAAAGGTTTTCCTTCCGGATAGCCCAGTATTTAGCTCCATCCTTCTTCCCATCAACTCCAACCAGCTTCCCTGTCCCTATTAAAGAAAAGCCTCCTCACATAATGCCGTAATGCTACCACCATTATGTCTTACTGTTCGGATTGTGTGCGCTGTGTGGTTTGTAGCATTGAGTCTACATCATACATAAAGTCTGCTATGTGGTTTGTTCAGCTATAAAGCCTGTGCGATGTATATTTTGCCATCTGTACATACTCACAATGGTTGCCAGGATTTTCTGCGGAGCCCAGGCTCTTCAGACAGCGCTGACTGCAGGAACAATAAAACTCATGTTCAGAGGGTCTCACCGTACAGCAGGTAAACAAAACAGCAGGTCAGGTCATGAGCAGAAGAAAAACAACAATCAGATCTGCTGTTTTCTCTATTTGAATAATTTACGTCTCATGGACAACAGCTATATAAATATTACTTTTTTTTCTCCTGGTAAGGAATTATTTCGTATTTCATTGTTTTCATATCTTTTTCTTCTTGTTCCTTTCTTCAGACAGTTTACAAACCATCATTTTATCGCTTTCTTCAAGGCATTAGTGAAAACTTTATCTCTAAGTTGGATGCGGTTGGACAACAACTCATAAAAAATGAAAGTTTTGTGCTGCTAGTGTTTTGCTTGTAGACCAAAATGTTTTGTGTTGATTTCGTCTGACCATGGCACCTTCGTACTGAAATCTTGACTTTTTATGGCTTTCTTTCAGCAAAGCTTGGCCAATCTTCCATAAATGTGAGCTGTACTGACTTTATAGCAACATCACTATAAACTGAGGACTTTCATTAAAGTTATTGCAAAGTTCTTGACATGTTAAAGTCCAGCTCACATTGTGAGAGCTATGCTTTGTGACCTCTGAAAAGTGTGAATGGAAATTTATTAGTTTTTTCTGGTATGATTATAACAATCTTTATGTCTATCCCAACAGAAAAATAAATACCAATATTAGGATAGATTGGTGTCTTGCTGAAAATAAACTTATTCTGGATATTATGGAGACAAAGAGTGTAATCTCATTACCTATGAATTTAACTACCTACTTCCCAGAGAGGTGTGATTTCGTAGTTTTGGCAATGGCAAAGAGAGAAAGTTGTTCAACTCGATGCTGTTTTTAAATTATTGGGCATTGTTTGTCAAAATCTGGCATGGATTTGGTTGCGGGCAGGTTCCACATGTAACTTAAGATCCTGCGCAAAATACTGTCACACCCACTGTACAAATAAACAGGTAGCTTCAAATTTGGCAGCTTGAAATGTTTACAATTTATACTGTCAGAGACGAAAACAGTGAAGGTATCGCAACATTTGAGCAATGATACACCAAATACAAAAGACAAAACCTTGTCATTTAAGCCTCTGCAAATGTAGTTTTATTCATTATGGTTTCAGAATTGTACTTGCTAAATATAAGCATTGATCAGTTTCATTAGATAAGTGCTTGATGAGGTATGTCTAACAACCTCAAGACTACAGAGCATCAAATTAAACCAAGCTGTCCAGATAACAATTGTGCAGAGCTGCACAATCTTCCATAAAGTGCAAAAACTGCAATGCACTTTATAAAGCAAAATTTATCTAGTGCATCCAGAGTTACCTCTTCCCTTTCAACATTAGAAACAACTATCTTATAATATGTAGATCATTTAGGAAATTTAAACTTAACCTTTACTTAAAAAGCATGAAGAGAAAAATATTCTTCCCAGAATCACACAAACAATACAAACTCCACAGCCCTTCTCATCATTCCCTCCTACATCTCATTTCATTTTGTCTCTCTCTCTCCACTGTTCCTCTCTTGCTACCATCTATTAGATGAATGGTGACCAGTTCAGAGTCTGTAATGTTTTTGCCTCACAGTCTTGTACAGACATCCATGACCACTCAAGTGGTCTTGACCTTGGGGGGTTTCTTTCTGTGACAGCCCTAAAGCAGATAGATGAGGCATTAGGCAACTTTTTGCTTTTTATTATTATGTTGCTAATAACAAATCAGAAATAAACCTACAATCAATTCCTAATTCCCAAATTCTTAACTTTGAAGACCATTAAGATAGTTTAATCATCCCACCTTAACCTCCACACCTCAATTTGACCAGGCATGCAGAATAAATCTACAGAAACCAGACTGTGGGCTCTCTCTCCTGTTCCCCCTGTTATTTGCTATATGCTCCTTACCTATTTTTGTCACATTCAAATCATACCATTGACTCTGACTTATTCGCTGTTAACCTCATACTATGCACTATGCACTGCATAAACTCATGACCTCTGTCAGCATGAGGGGGAGAAAAGCCAAAACAAGACAGATGACTGCTTTTGAGGAAATGACACAGAACAGTTACCTTCTTCTTATATTTCCTTTTAAGGTTCTGGTGGCTATGAGTGATGTGGGTAAGTATAAATTCATTCCATTCTTGGTCCCGTTCTCAGGCCTGGGATCCTGGCAGCATGTTTAATGGTGACAAGAACATTTTTGGCCTGCAAACGGGTCGACTGAGGAAGACAAATTGGTTATGTCTGCCACAGGAATAAGTGAGCTCAGGAAAAGATCTGTAAAATATAAATAAAATTCATATAGCACAAACTTATAGTGACCTCTGTCATGCTGACAGAGGTCGCAAAAATACTTACTCCACGCTGAAATAGACTACCACAAAGCAGTGCATAATTGTGAAGTACAAATAAAAGCGTTGATGGTTTTCAAAGATCTTTTATCAGTGAAAACCTAAAAAGCCTGATGATAATTTGTATTCAGTCCCAGAGTTAATGCTCTATAGACCAACCTTTTTCTCAAATAACGCTGTAGATTTTTTTGGGTATCTCTACTACAAAGAGGACTTCTTACAGCTTTTGTTAAACCATAGCCTTCTTCTTGGCAGTCTTACATGAAGGCTGCATGTGTGAAGTTCTTGAACAAACGTGCTTTTGACTGATTCTCCACCTAAGCAGTGGATCACTGTCAACCATGTCTTGCAGGTCTGCAGTTGTGCTACGCAGTTTATATTAAAAAATGGTTTCACTAGTCTTGATTTTGATTGGCGGTATGAGAGTAAAGGGGGCTGAATGGAAATAAATCCATGGCCCTCTAATATTTGTATTTCTAAAAGTATCATGCACTACATTTTTTCTATTCCAGAAAACTCCGAATAAGAGGCTAAAGGTTATGATTTGTAGAATACTTTCACAAGGCGCCACAAGAGCAAGGTGTAAATTCATCTCTCTTACTTTGCTCAGATATATGAGTGCAAAAGATCTTCGACCAGAGCGTAGACAGTTCTGCAGCACACTTTCTTGACAGACTAGCTAAATCAGACACAGTGACCTTTCAAGTAGCCTAAGCCATCGCAGTTTCTCAAAGATGTGGGAATTACTTGTCAAATCAGACAGGTAGAAAGGATGCTGACAAGCAGCAAGGTAAAGACGCAGGGGAGCCAAGACCAGCAATTAGTACAGATTGATTTAGGTTGAGGAGCCACCCACGTCCGTCTTGGCAGGAGCAAAGTCGAGGTCGGCAGCTGTGAGGAGTACCGGGTTAATTGGCGGTGTGCAAATCTACTGAAGTGTGTGCGTTGTGTGCTAATATGTCTCTCCTCTTCTTTTATTGACTACGTATGACCAGATGTGGGCTAAATCACATACGTTACTGTTGCCACCCTCATTTATCCTCAAATACTAGTGGCCAAAATAATTATCATATTCATTAGAAAACGAATTAGGATATGTTATGGCTGATAAAGAAAAATAATGTCACTGACAAACTGCAGCTAACTGATAGAGAGATTTCTCTCTAAGAAAGATCTTGCACAGATTCCTCCTATCGAAGTAGAATATATACCAGCTATTTATTGGATACTTGCGTATAGATACATTACACACGAATATTATTAAGGTGTTCATCTCAATTAATTTAAATAAATATGCCTTACTGTTCATGAAACCAAGAACTCAAAAAAATACATTACACACATACAAATTATTTGTCCATAGTTGTTTAACGGCACAACTAAAGGGAAGACTGCTGACTTGACATTTATGCAGCTGGTAGTTCTCCACAAGGAGGATAAGATTATAGGGCTATAACAATTCCTTGAATGATTCAAGTACCTCAATTATTAAAATTCCTCGAGGAAAATTTATCTGCCTCGAAGCTTTGTTAAATTATGCTTTATTATTTAGCGCACTGTGTTCCGGCTGGATCATGATTTGTTTTGTTCAGCACTCTCACTTCCGCCTATGAGTTGTTGCTAAGTGCCAGCAGCACTATGTCAAATTTTCCATGTTTTTACCGTGTTTTGGGGGGACCACTAAGCATTTTTAAATGGACGGACACGATTAGGATTTTCAATCTCAATGGACGAACACGATGCTTGGAGTGCGACAGCTTTTCTTCTCTTGAAACTGCATGGCGTCTGTATCAACGCTGGTGCGTGTGAGAGAGATTTCTGATTACTCGCTGAATCGTAAAAATAATCGATAGAGTACTCGATTACTAAAATATTCTGTTACAACAGCCTTAGATAAGACATAAAAGATCATTGCCAAAGAAGCTGGCTGTTCCCATGCATGTTGTTAAGCTAAGTGGAAGGAAAATTTATGG
The DNA here is from genome assembly GCF_000485575.1 of Poecilia formosa. Classification (NCBI taxonomy): domain Eukaryota; kingdom Metazoa; phylum Chordata; class Actinopteri; order Cyprinodontiformes; family Poeciliidae; genus Poecilia; species Poecilia formosa. Next base: position 2,290,707 of record NW_006799960.1, read on the forward strand.
TAGAAAAGGTGGTTATGATTTGTTGGAATACACAGGGTATGCTAGATAAATTGAATTGCACACTTAACACTCAGTCAATGCTCCCTTTGCAAAAATTACTGCCTCAGTGTGTCACAGCACAAAGGTGAAATAAAGATCTCTGTGTAAAAAGAACTTCTATGACTCTTGACTTTTGAATGGAATTAAATTACTAAGATGCAAAGACAAAAACCCCATAAACACATATTGGTTCATTACTTTGGCTCCTTTTCTCTCCTCTGTGCTTGCCTTCTCATCCTTTGCAATTACATGGCACTCACTGAGGTTCCCATTAATCAGGATGTCTGCATGCTCTCACCAATTCATAACTGTCAAATGCAGTTGGAAAAAAGCAACAGGTCACCAATTATACACAGGGGAGCCTTGTAAGGTGTGGAAGACAGGGGACTTAAACAGAACACAGCGAGTCACATCTGAGCTCAAGCACATGCAAGGCTAAATATACTTAAAAGCATCCAGTGGTGTATTCACACATACAGAATGAAATAACACAAGAAAATCCTTTTAAAAACACTATGCCACACTATGTGGCTCCTACCTTCAATTTTTTTCCTCTGTAAATGGTTTGATAAAACCTGAGGTGAGGAAAAGGAGGGTCAAGGGACAGGGCAGAAAGAGGGACAGCTGGAAGGACAAAACAGCAAGTGCTCCAAGTTTTTTAACAATGACTAAAATGAAACTAGGTGTTTTTCCTTTACAGAACCAAGCTCTGTTTCTGCAAAGCAGCTGTGGCAATGAAGCCAATAAGAGAAAAAGCAATAGTAGAACATTTGGTATTTCGCTGAAATCTGGTTGCTACTCTGTTTAATGACCAACACAGATGACCAATGAAATGAACTCTGACATCTGTTGTCAAATAAACTTTAATGTGTTTTCATCTCATCCTGCTGAAACAGGCACATTTTTTTTTAGGTTTTGAAACCTGTATGATTCAATTTTGAACCATAAACAAATTCATGCATTCTGCATTAAGGTTCGTGGAACACATTTACCCGTACAGTACAGCAGAGGTTTTAAGACATGACTTAAATTCAGCGTTTGGAGAGGAGAGCCAAGAGATATAATTGCCACCAGCTGTATCGAGTCTGTCAAGCTGCGAGTTCAGGTTTCAAAATAAACAGGCTTTTATGACTCATAGCGTCATTGCAGTGACGGAGCTTTGGTTCTCCCTGTTCAAACACAAATAAATAATCAAGAATACCCCCTCAACGTTCAACTGTTACTGCTTTGTTCTTAGCGAGCCGTCACTCGGGAGAGTATGGTTCGAATTAGTCTGGACTGAGAAACCGAATTCTCTTTTATTTAAAAAAAAAAAATAATAATTTATGTTTATGTGTTTTTCTGAGCCTGCATGCAACAGTGAGTGATGCATTGCAACAAAGCATTTCTAATTTTATTCTTTTTTAGATGAACAATGTTAGAATAGTAGCATATGAGTGCCTACATGACTGACTGATGTTGTGGAGGGCCAGCTGACCGAGTGACAATGCTCGGTATATATCTGGAGATCTAGCCGAAATGGCGAAGTTGTTCGACAAACATCGTGTAGAGCTGACCTCCAGATGAGAAGTAACAGTATTGTAGATTGAAATCCTCTGTATAAATGGATATCTCCAAAAAAGCGAATATGTTTATTTGTTGTAAGAATAACAAGCTCGTGGACCCACCTTTCTTGTGCTTTTATCAATAAAAGCCAGCATCTATGTTCATATACAAAAAAAAACATATAATCTCTAGAGCACAAAGTGTGTATTCATGCAAAATAACACAACTAGTTTTATTGGTTTATGGCTACAACATTCACGCAGTTAAGCAAACACAAATCCCTCCATCGTACCCACCCCTCTCGTCACATGTACAATTATCGACTCAGGACTCTGAGGCCAGTGTCAAACCTCTGCTGAATGAAGTGCCTCACGTTGGCCTGTGTGCATTTGCAGCCAATCCTTTTGCCATCCAGGATGAATGCTTGGGGAGCTTTCTCCTCATTTCAGCAGGTAGAAATTTGAGAAACTGATGGCCAAATTATAGCGATTCTGCACAAAGCAGACAGGTTAATAGCTCGAGTAGAAGACAGGAGATTGAGAGCGTTGTGAAAGTACATGCAGAGAGATCAGTGTGTGTTTGAAAAAGTAAGAAAATATCAGCTGAATGAAGCAGAAGACGGTTCATAAAACAAAACATCACAGTTTTATGGCTTAATGCAATAAACTCATTATATTTTTCATAAAAGACCTCTTCTGTCTTTTTATTATTCTAACCATTAAATATTAGCTGTATAATAAAATGGTGAGGGGTGTTAGAGGGAGGATGAATTATGTGTGCATCAGAGCATTTTTGTGAACAAGCGGTACAGTGATAGAGTGATGACAGTGTTGTTTTTGCCCTAGTGCTATACGAAACATGGTTGGTAAATTATATGCAATATGTGACATGTAGGTCCAGTGTAAGTGTTTGCAGTTTTAAATCATAAACAAACGCAATATTGTACACAATATGGGTAAAGACTCAGCTGAATCTGGCTGCAGAGAGAAGTATTTTGTTTTTCTCAAAGTCCACCTCATTGCAAGACAGAAGAAAAGGACACACACAACCATGCTCACACATAAATCAAGGCCCCTTATTTAATTTTTTTAGGTATAGTTAAATAAACTGAAAATCTTTTAAAAACCTAACAAATTGGCATAGTTTTACATTTCCCCTGATGTATGTTGTTTTATTCTTCGCTAAATGTTAGCAGAAGCACACAAACATAAAGAACAGGCTGGAAGTGGAAGGATTTATTCCTTTTCCAAGAATAGATTATTTCAGGGATATTTAACGGTAATCATTTCTGGAATTGACAGATTCCAAAACCTGCTTAAAGTACTTAAGATTCATACTTGCTTTCTATGCAAGGAGTTGAATGCAGCAGCTTTTTTTATGCATAGATAACAGCCAAAAGGCAATCTGTACTGGTGTTGTCCTTGCATAGTATCAAAGAAAGGATTTTTTTTTTTTTCTTCTTCACCAGCGTTTGATAGAAACAGACAAGACTCTGGCTGGTGTTGAAAATAAGTAGCAGCAGCTTGAAAGGCAAACTGTTGTGGATACAGAAACACATAGAGCATAATTTATATGTTTGGATTTGTTGGTGTGACCTATAAAATAAAGTGCTTGTGTAGACCTATGGCCAGCTGGGGATGCTGTCTTACATTATTGTGTTTGCGCTCACCGATTTGCCTTCTGCAGTTACTGTACCGCTCTTTTCTCCTTCGAGTCTACTGAGCTTTGTAAATTGCTTCATTTTAGCCTTTTGACTATAAAATGAAGCATCTCAAATAAATTGCCTCTTCACAAGGGAAGGTTGGTTTTTGATTCTGACACATGCAATCACAGTAAGAGCACACTATACTATCCACTCGTTCAGTCCATATTCAAGCTTGTCAATTTGGCCAATTTCAAAGGCCCGCTGATTTCAACCTCAGCAGCATTTCCCCCTTTAAACTGCCTCCTGCAGTACCCATCAGGCAAACCTAAAAAGTGGTTAAAAACACTCAGAAAAAAAGATTCAAGGAAATCACACTTCACTGCTTCTAAAAGGAGCCAGACACATAAAAGTGTTAAAACTTGAACAAGGTTATAATGCTAAAAAAAATTACAAAATCTATTCACAGACGGCTTTTAATTCTCTAAATCGAAATAGTTTTTTTTAAGTTAAGTGTTTTCACTCAAAAACTCTGTCCCCTTTTCTTAGCTTTTGTATTTTTAACTATCAAAATAAATATGAATTTGCTCATGTCTTTTTAATAGCTTTTACAATTTTTATTCTGCACAAATAAAATACATCTTTATATTTAAGTATTTTTTAGCTTTTAACTACATCCATTGTTTTCACAGAACAATATTTTATCTCTTACACAAAAAAACTCAAGACTTAACTTACACTTAACTGGTGTAAAAATTGAAAAAGGTGTAATGCTCCTGTAATGCTGTGAGTCTTTACTAGGTTCATGATTTCTCTGGTTTTTGCAATAACCTCTAAAAAAATGTATATTTCACAAATAAAGACTCCAAAACAATGTCCTCTGTTTGAGAACGTTCCAAAAAGTGCAAAATATAATAAGTTTCAAGTGAATTAAATAGTCTTTCAGCTGTTTCTCAGCTCGCTCAGCACCCACTTACAAAGTCCGCTAGCAGTAGCATTAATTAGCTATCAGAAATATGCCCCGTTTTCTGCACAATAATTAGAAACTGCATTATGTGACTCATTAGTTGACTAAAGATTGAAAAACCTATTCAACTCTTAAAGAATACCAACATATAAGCATTAAAATATTTTTTTTACTTACCTGTGATATAGAAAAGATGAGGCACGCACGTTGAGTTTTCGTTAGCACCTATCAGGAAGGTTTATTCTTCTTCTGTGTGCCCAATCTTTTCCTTGCTACTAATGGGACGGGCGCCCCTAGCGGTTATATGTGGAATCTCACAGAATACCTGAAATAACACTAAAGAACTTTTTAAAATAAGAAATTAATAATAGAAAAAGAAAAATAATGTTGGGGTGCCTATTTTTATATTTAGTGTTTTCCTTACTTATAACAGCCAGTTTTCACCCCTCTAAACCTTGTTATATAATACTTCAACTTGAATGTTTTTGGTTGTTGTTATATGAATTATCTTTTTAAACCAATGTCTTAATGGACTATATCAGTTAAATCTGATCAAGACAAGTAATTGCCTGAACTACCAATTGTATTTGATTAATACTTTAACTTGTTCAGAAAAGGTGTTTTGCGCCATTTTAAACCCCATTTTTCAGTAATTTCCCTGACAGTCTCCATTTTGCTCTCCTGTCTTCTCCTCTTTCCTTCTGCCCAAAACACAAAGACTGAAACAGCTAGAAGTTGAACGTCTTGTCCAGGTTTGGCAACCCACCAACTTTTTCTCTGATATTCTGAGCTTAGTCCTTCTTTTCTCTCACTCAGTTTAATAGAAAGCGTATCACACTCTGACAGAGGTTGTTTCTAAATTCCTACTCCCTATCCTTCTCTCTGTTTGACCGTTTCCTCGTTGCTTTCTGTTTTATTGGCAAAATGTTATGCAATAGCCACTGACACAGATGTTCAGAGTTGTTCACTGGGTCCAATTTTCTCTCATCCATTTACTCACCCCAACTCTGCCTCAGTCTGCACCTGTGCAGATTCAGTGCCAAGCTCCTTAATGGGAGGTCCAAACATTCCCAGAGCTTAGCTCATGAAGGCAAATCTCCTGTTATTATTTGCTGCGTTATTGGCTGGGGTGACCCTGTTTAGAGAGTCAACAGCAAGCAAATGATGCAAGGAGACATGAATGCAAAAGCTGCTTAGTGCAAATTTACTCTGTCGTAAAAACAGAAACAGGAGCACAAGCCAGGCAGACTGTACTGTCTGGGTTAATCAAAAATCAATGTAATGACAGCCTTAAGAAATGCTTTCACAGCAAAGCAATATTTTTGTTAAGGGAGTGACAGTATAACTTGATATAAGGATTAAAAAAACGGTTGATTTTGCATAGTACCATTGTTTAAAATATCACATATTTGGCATTGAATATTGTCTTTTCTCGCATTCTGCTGTTTGTAAACTAATGTTTATAGCTGGAGTTGGCTTATTATTTAGACTTACCATTTCACTTCGTCATAAAGCTGCTAGAGGCTGTTTATTTAACCAACTTACTCTTGTAGTTTGTTGTTAATATTTGTTCTTAAAGAAGAGAGAAATCCTGTGAAAAGTGTGAAAAAGGCATAAAATGACGTACAGTCTTACACGATGGTGGTAGTGTATTGGTCTGGGGCTGGTTTGCTGCTTTAAGAAGTGGATATCTTGATAAAATAATGAATTCTCCTCTAAGCACACGTGTGTTATGCATCAGGACAATAACCTGCAACAGGTTCAGACTTTATTTTCAATTAATTTCATTTAAAACTCACCTTTTTGGCTGAATAAAAATTATTTTGCAAAGACAAAAGGCCCCGGCATTCCTCCACAGAGTTCTGATGGTACTGACTGCCAGTTATGGCAAATGCTTAATGTCTGTTGCTGCCTCAAGGTGTAGGACTGCAAATTATTCATTGAAGACGTTCTCACACAGGAATAGTTTGGTCTTGATACTTTTTCCCTGGATTCATGAAATCATTAGATAGAAAAGGGAAAGGAAGAGTGACAGCTACTAATGAAGGAAGAAGAAAGTTTTGGTTTGCAATAACAGATGAACATAGCGTGAACATTCTTAGCGGTTTAGAAACCACTGAGGTTTTAAAAGCATCTTGATACATAAAAGTAAACATTTACTTACTGAGCTTTGTAAAGTATCTAATATTTGCAAGTAGTGCCGAGAAAAGTTGCAAGGTTATTTGAATGTTATAGGACTTTGACTTTAGGTTACGTTTTTAATTTTAGTGTTATGAGTTTTGTTTTCAGAAATAGGAATTTCTGAGTTCTAAGTCAGAGCTCCAGAGTCGAGGCGTTGCAAGAAAAAAAGTATTTGTTTACACTTCTCACAGCTTGCATCTCGAAGGACGCTCTATGGCTTCTATTTTGAAAATCCTTTTTCCGTGTACTTTGCTTTAATTGTTAGTAGTCACCATTACAAATCTTACAGGTTTTCTAACTTAGAACTGACTTGCATTTCACCTGAGTTGTATACCATTCCCAAATTCAAGTTACAACATCCACAACTGAAGGCAATGTAGGCTTTTTATTCATCATCAAACAGTTCTTCGCTGTCTTCCGTGTTTTGGAGAAGAAAAAAAAAGCATCTTAGGTGTGTTGGCAGAGATGAACTTTTAAGTGTATGCAAAAAATACAGTATCTTATGAGATCCATCGATTTGTTTTTCTTCAATCTTTTGTCTTTGCTCTGCACCCTAAGATGAAACCTGAATTAAGCATATTAGAAATAATTCAGCAGAAATAAGAACCGATGAAGCAAACAGATCAGCGGAATTGCAACCGCATGAATACACGCAGATCTACAGGTGTGACTATGCTTTTAAATAAATCTAGGCAAGGTCAGGAAACAATGCGACACAAGATATTCTCTGCTTGACTCCTGATTGCTGATAATTGTCTCGCGTTTGCGAAATGGGTAGAAGAAAAGAAAGTTAACAATGGAGGAAAGGCAAACAAGGTGGTGCAAACAGGAGCCAGCAGGAACAGGTAAGGTGAAAGAGAGGAAAAGATGGAGAGAAGTGAGAGCTGAAAATGAGTGTGAAACAGATCACAGCCTGTGTGCAGAAGCACCAGATGGTTTGGAGGGTAGCAGAGCAAGACAGAGGAGCGCTACCTTTGTTCACAGAGATGTCTGCCTCCCTTCTTTTTTCTGCTGTTTCTCCTTTCCTGGTTTCGGTTTTAGACACACCACTGCATTACTTTTGCAGTGTTCTAATCCTTTAACTCCGTAATTCTTATTCATCTTTTTTTTGTGTGTGCTTCTTGCGCATTCTTTGTTCGTACTTTTTTGTTTGTTTTCTGGCTAAGAAAGTAAGAAATGGTCAGAAATATGTTTCATCATCACTGTTTCAGCTTTGTAAAAAAAAAAAAAAAATCATCCTTATTTCTTCTAGATATCTTTTTGCGCACATACACCATTACCTTCCTATAGCTGCACAGCACTTACAGCCCCCAGAGAACTTGTAGACCAGCTTTTGTTCCTGGTTTCTCTTTTCATTGTTTTTTTTTTCTTTATTCACTCATAGCCCAGATGCCACTGCACATGCCAGTACACCGACACACCATTACTCCTAATAACCCACCGGGGTGAGACTACGCACGTGGCAGAGCTCATCTGCGGCATCCTAACTTAAACTGTGAGACAAAGGTGCACACAGAGGAGAACTGAATTTCTTTATATCTTTTTGTTAAACGGATCAGATTAACCCAGAAAAGCTGACCGTTTTGGAGACAAGCATCTCGAAAATTAGAGAATATGATCGATAACTCAGGGCTTGATGAAGATGGAAACTCAGCATTTTTTTTATTTATTTTTTTTTTTGCTGAAAACTTCAATCACGCCTCAATTTTCTGTCTACCTGCTCTTGAATTTCTGTTTGTATTCACCCTCCATAGATCGCTTCAGCTCTCCTCTCAGCAGGCTACTGCAGCACCATGCTGTGAACAAAGGATTAGGAGAAGACTGTGTGTGTGTGTGTGTGTTTTTGTGTGTGTGTGTGTGTTTGTGCATGTGGCAGCACATAACCCCATACCCTCAGGGCCGGCTGCTGCCGAACCTCCATTCCCTCCACATCCATCTTTGCAGCCCGGCACACACGTGAGCATGTGTGCATGCTCGCACACCGATCCTATCATCATATTAACATAGATGACAATCTGGCGCGAAGGTGCTGATCAAAGATAAATTTCCCTCCCCGGCTCGCCTCCTGTTAATTACGCCATCTGTGTAGGAACGTAGCGTCCTGAGCGTGGGGGAGGCCGATCCGTCAAATCGCTCTTGCTCTGTGGTACTGACAGGAATTCACCCGAGACTGATTGCCTCCAACTCTCAGATAGGTTACACACATGGCCGTGAGGGCACACGCATTTGGTGCTCGGTGCGCCCACAAAATCGGTCTCATTCAAACTCCTCATAGCGATAGGTCGGATCTATGCCTCGGCATACATTATTAAAGGCACATGCAATAAAACCGTTTGCTCTCCTGTCACCGCCAATCACAAACCTTTCAGCAACTTTTGAATGCCATTTGCATCTGGGTTAAAAAGTTTTTATATAATCAGTTTTTGCAAAGAAAACAAAAATAACACACTCTTTAAAGGGACAATTAAGATTTTGCTGAAATCAGTTTCAATTAGGAGGTTAAATTCAATCTATGTCCCATTTGTGGTACCATCTTTGTTTTTTAAGAAGACAGACTTTAGCAATGTAGAAAAGTGATTTACTTCACAGCTTTGGATGGATGGATGGATGGACGGACGGACGGACGGATGGACGGATGGATGGACGCACGGATGGATGGACGGACGGATGGATGTACGGACGGACGGACGGACGGACGGGTGGAAAGCTTAGAGATGGTTGGAGAGTTATAAAGTAAGTGTGGTTTCGTTTTAACTTCAACATTAATCACACACTAATAACGTTTTACTGAACTTTCAGTTGAAATCTTTTTTCCAAAAGTCTAATGTTTTGATGGTTCGTTTTTATCATTTTATTTTTTACATTAGCATAAATGTTTGCCTAATTGACATGTTCAAGCAGGCTTTTTGTTTATTTATGATGTTTATCACCGTTTCAGGAAACACTTTCAGAATGGATTCGACTAAAAACATTTCGCCGATGCAAATTAGATGTAGAACCCTAATGGTTTAATGCAAGTTCATTCAGATGAAACAAAGTAAAAGCAGATGACACAAATCTTTGGCAGACGAAACATTAAGATAAGCTTTTTTTTTTTTTTGCTGGAAACCTCCCAAGCACTATATCTGAGTGGATCTTCTTTTTTATTGGTTCCTTATGGATGTTAATCTTGTAAACATTATAAAAATCTCAGAAGCATTAGTATGTCAGCTCTGGGTCTAGAAGACTCTATAATCCCGATGTAATGTAAATGTATAGTATGTGTGTGTGTGTGTGTGTGTGGTGTGGTCATCGTTTTATTCTCTGAATTGTATTCCTCCCAGAAAATGACCCAACCCCCAATGAGTCTCGGTTTGAAAAAGCATCAATTTGTCATTTGCTATAATAAAAAGTGAAAACGGGTCCCACAGACCCAAACAGCTTACATTAACGATAAATGGAAAACAAACACTAAGAATTATGTATTTCGAGGTGGAAGTTTTATTTTAAGAAATAAAACTCTGGAAAGTGTGACACCATGTTTGTTCTCAGAATGCTTCAGAACCATATTTCACTGCAGTTGTAGCTCCAAGCCTATTAGGGTATGATAATACCATAACGTTTGTGTCTGCTCGTCCCATTCCTCTTTGCAAAGTTGAACCTCATTTAAATGAAATAAAGTTTTCAAGTCATGCTGCACATTTACAATCTGGACTTTGAGTGCGTGAACTTACAGTACATTAAATATGCTTTGATCTAAACCATTTTATTACATCTCTAACAGTCTGTTTACTGTCATTGCCCTGACCTGTGTCTTTTCTTTTTTTGTCAATTCTCACCAGATTTCCTGCCTCTGATGAAAAAAAGTATTCCCACACCGTCACCATGTAATATGATATATATTGTTTAAACTGTTTTTTTGGGGTTTTTTGTGGCTTTCTTTCAGTAACCACTAGACAGTTGTGATTATGATTGTGACTGATTTATTTTCGGTTATTTTAATGTTTTCTGAAGCCGCCATAGACACAAGGCACCATTCAGGGTCTCTGTTCCTCCACAAAAGGGAGCGAAACAGAAAGATATTTGTGACCCACACCAGCGCCAGATGTGTGAGGTGTTCTTTATAGGCGACCACTCGGCAAAGTGCCACACAACGTCGAAGCACATGCCATTAATCTTTTTCCTCGGAGACGCCTGGATGCCACTTTGCGATAGGACCTCCCTCTGTCAACCCCTCCCCGTTCTCCGGCACATTTCTGTCCTTATTGCCGCCTCTCTCCCATCATTCCATCAAACCTCCCATCTGTTACGCTGTAAACCAGAGATTTGTCTAGTCCTTTACACATTTGTAAAATGAACTCTTAAGCTTTTCAAGCATGCAGACATTTACTTCATCACTCCTCCCTCTATTCGGCATGCGCTCATCCGCACATACATATATACATTTCTGCATAATCTGTTTCCAATGAGGTCTCCGTAGCATTTCACACATTCCTGCTCTTCCACTAGTCAAATAAGGCCGTCACAGCTGCACAGCCATTTCACGGGGGGCTGCACTGATCACACCATTACGATTACTGACTGCATTAAAGAAAGATCGGGGAGGAGAGAGACGCGGGGTGGGGTCGCTATGCATCTTCTTGTCTTCCTCACATACCCAGAGAGGGGGGGCTGTGAGGATGACAGAGAAGATTTGAGACTTAAAAAACAAAAACAAACAGCTGATGCATTTATTGGAGACAAGTGTGTTTTCTAAGTACTCGACGCTGGTCTGAAGCACAAGTGAAGTGAACTCAGACAGCTGCAGCTCCTTAGGCAACCAGTCCGACTTCTAAAACATATTTATGTCTTCGCTGAGTAATTAATCACTGCATTTACCAAGCCTGAGTGTCCTTGGAGAGACCAAACGTTTGGCCTGAACCCAGGCAGAGGGCCTTTAACGCTCAGCAAGAAAAATTGATGTGCCCTCTGCATGCTGCTGAAACATTTGATCTGAATCAGAATCAAGGTCATCGTTAATATTTCAAAGACTTCAAAGCAGCACAGTGAAAAGCACTGTTTGAATTGACCATTAAGAGAAAAGAGCTTTAATAATTCCCTTTTATCACTTGAATCGCTTTCCTGCGCTAAACCTGCGAAGGGGCGGTTTGTCTTGAGGAGAAAGCTGCGAAGTAAACGCAAAGAGTTGGCTCTGGGAGTCTGCAGCGTGGCGGGAGTGTGATGTTCTTTCTTAGGTGTGTTTTTTTTTTTTTTGATCAAGTTCAAGTCATTTTGTCAAAGCTGTACTTTTACGCATCTCTGGGTTCTGAAAAGAATGTGCCTGAGTTTATAAAGTATTCTGAGGGCGATGCATTCATGCGTACTGCGCTTGCTGATGCTTGCACCGTCATGATGCAATCACAGGTCCCAACTCCTCCGATGAGCACCGGGCACTCCCAGGATCTTCCTGGAGCTTTCCCAGATGGCTCGCAGAATTCCCAGCCAGCTCCAGACCGGCATCACCGCCAGGCTGGTGCTCGCTCGCAGGGCACACAGGCTGGGCGTTTGGCACATCACATCCTCTTAGGACAAGGGAGTAACTTTTAGAGGTCATCTTGGTGTTTTTGGAGCAACTACAACTTTACCGAGCTGGGAAAGACAAACATTATTAAGATGTTGTTGGCTCTTTTACATCAGGCCTTTATAGGTTTCTGCTTACAGCAGCTTTCGATTAAAGAATCTGAATAATAAACTGTGTAAAATTTAAATGTATATATGAAATAAAACTCTAAAGTTGGATTTTGATTTTTATCACGCGTTTCTTTGTTTCAGCACTTTTATTTTATTTGTATTGTGTTATGCAAATGGTGCCATATGAGTAAACTTACCTCACATCCTTCCTTCTGAAGACTAAGCCTTGGTAAGTGTTTATTTTACTTCCAAACTCTTAAAATGAAATCTAAACAAATAATTTACAATACTTCACTTAAAAGCCCTGTGTAGACCTTGATAAAATGTTATAATTGAGATCGGTACTAACATCTATAGAGTGAAACAAATGTACTTGGTAAATTGAAATTACTTCTCACCCTTCTTTCCCGATAACATGTTTATTAGATTAGGCTTGATTTGTTTTATATGCAAAATCCTGACATTTTGAATTTGCTTTTTTTTTTTTTTTTCCTGTTTGGGTAGCTGGGAGTGTTCCAGTATGACTTCTCCCTGCTTTCTATCCTTGGAGAGTATTTTGTAAAGAGTGGTGGAGAGCTTTTGGTTCTGTCACAAACTTTTAACCAGAACACAATCTTGCTTTTGTTTCCAAGGTCAAAATTCTGTGATCCTGGGGAAAATGGGCTGTTTTATAGATGAAAAGAATCCTTGACGCCGGGTTTGGACTGACTTCATCTTTGTCGGTAAAGGATGAGAAACAGAGTGAGTGGGTGAAGGCAAACGTTAACTTACATTCCTAGCCAAAAACACAACAGGAAAAGAACACGTCTCTGCGCAAAAATCTCTGGTCACCTATCTCATCATCGCGACATCTTCCTATCTTATTTACATAAGAGTAACACCTTTGTTAGACAAACATCCCTAAAGATGTTTGGCTGCACATTTGCAGCAACTTCTCGTTATGGAACTCATTATGGAAAGCGACCAATGCACCAGGGTGTAATGACACAGGCAACGCTCGCTGTAAAACAGTGGCATATGGCTAAACTACACAACATTAAACATTTTGGAGACTGTGCTTCCCTGGTGTCTAAATAGCACAGCGCTTTGGCAAATAAACCATTATGCAGTGTGAATGACTTGTGGACATGTGTGCCAAGTGAGGCTGTCTAATTCTGCTTTACTGGGAGAAACCAAACAGATAGAGAACAATTTGCCCTGTAGATCCTCGTGAAAGCACACAACAACAAAAACGCGAGAAGTACTAAATGGAATAACAACACATTTACTTTTACATTCAACGTCAATCTGAGGATTGTTATGGCGACAACTACTGATTGGTAAAAAGAATAGAAAAGATCTCCTTACACAATTTTAAAATGACAACCCCTCACCATGTCATCTCGCTCACACGCTCACTTCATATGACTAGGTTTTAATAAAGTGCAGACAATTATGTCTGTCTCCTACATTCCTTTAGATTGCAATCTCCATGTTTCTCAAGCACAGTTAACTCCATGTTACCTGGGACAGAAGGACTACTTTGTGCAATTTGGCAATGAGAAACCTTAATGAATAAAGACGACATTAGGGATTCCTCAAGGCTCAGTTTCAAGACAGATTTCTCGTAACGACCTACCTCTACTGAATATTATAACCTCCTTTAAATTCCCATTGGGGATCAATAAAGTATCGAATTCAAATTTGAATGCTGTTGACATGGTGTCACCACATGACCATAGTCTCTTATGGTCACTTAGTGAGTGTGTGCCATTTTGCCCTTCCCCCTCATCATCCTCAGGTCTCAGCCTGTGTTTTGCAAACTGGAGGATTGTGCAGCTCAGTTGTTTACTAGCTGTAGGTGGAAGGCGAAGGGGCAAAACTTTTCACCCCTAAATCAATTATTTCTTGGTTGAAATATTTTTATTGACACACAAACTATGTTTTCACATTGATATAACAACCTTGAAAATTGGGAAAATTGCTTTGTATTTATTTGCTAAAAAAATATACTGCCATTTATTGTAACAACAAAATGTGGTCTTGCTCTGTAAGATACATAAAAGAAATAGAAATTATGGCCATATCTGTTTATGTATAGAATCAGCCTCACAAGGCGTTTTAAACAAGTCAAGTAATTCAAATTATATTGGACGTAGGAGCTACAGGATAAAGGTGGAGATGGGAGAATCCTTGGACTGAATGTATATGGGCTTTATGCAAACTGTAAACTCCTTTTGGTAAAATCTCCAAAGAGGATAACGTATGATTCAGGTGATTTCACCACCTCTTCCGTGTTCTAACAAATGCCAAAATCCAAGTATTTTCCCTGTTAAAGATAAGCAGACTTTCATCTAGTTGGTAAAGTAGGAAATACGATTCAGACCTAATTCATGTTGGGAGATTAAAGTAGTTGTAAAAAAAGGGTAAAACTTTCAACACTGGTTAAAGTAAATCCACCACTCTGTTTAGAAATAATGCAGCTCTTTTACTCCTGTTCCAGTTGGAAGTATCTTCTCTTTTGAAACAAAAAATACCAGAGGGGCCTTTGAAAGAGCAAGTGCATCTCAAGGCACAACAGGGTGAGGGTGGTGTGCCGACATCACAGGTTTGATACTCCAAGCGTAACAGACTGTCTTATGTCGCCGCTCTCCTCCAAGCTCCTCCTTGATGTCTAAACCTCCTGTAATCTGTTGCCTGAGGACGGGCCCTCATCCTGACCCTGCAAAAGTGCTTGTCGTCAACCTTGCAGGCGATTTACCTATAAGGTTCCTGTCTTCCTTTGATCACTACCCTGTGAAGCCAGAAGTTACGCATTCAGCCTCTGCATTTTCTGCACCGCGTCGGCCTCAGAAAACAGGCGCATCATTCCATCTTCACGATCCTGATGGCACTGTCTTATGCTCACTTGCATTTCAGCTTTCTGCAAAGAGATCCATTACTGAGGTCTCAGATTTTCTTGGAGAAAAAAAAAAAAAAAAAAAGCCTGTTGCCTAACAGTTTGAACAGAACATGGTTTGCTTGTTCCACTAACTCAGTCACCAAATACCCAGATCCTGACCTTTATAAAACAGAAATATCTGGGCCTAAAGGTATGAGTAGTGTGTTTCTTGTGTAAAAGTTCCAATTAACATAATGGTTATGCTTGTCCTTCAAACATCTTTGGTATCTCGGAGATGTTTATACAAATAAGATAGTGCAATCGTCTGTATAACAACCTCCAAAATAACACATCTACATGTTGTGACACAGACTAAAAGCTACCAAAAAAAGAAAAATGTTGAAAGCGTTCAATGTAAGACTCAAACCTTAAAACCTGATAGATACGGTCAGAAATGGTGTTGACCGCAACATGCTGAGGGTCTGTCTTTCTGCTGGTGTAACTGAATAAAACGAGGGTGGACGTGGTGGTGGTGGTTTTGGGAGGGCAATGAAGACATAAGACAATATCCTCCAAGTCCTTCATATTAGATCTATATGTTGCAAAACTCATGAGCTCTTTAGATGTGAGCAGTGTTGGCTTTTTGACAACAGATGAAAAGAAAGAATAACTGAATGAGTGAAAATGAGACATTCAAACTTTTAGCATGGTGGCATGATCGTGCTGAGTCGGGGTGGATTCTTTGACGTGAATCTACAATTTATTTTCATTTTTAAATATATTTTAAACAGCTCCAGCAAAGACCTGTTTACTTAGCACAAAGACACGTATATGGTAAGAAGTACGTCATGGCACGAGACCGACGCAGCCATTCATCAGCATCATGATGTCATGGTTTGTTATGAGCGTAAGCAGCCGTACAGCTCCTGAATCTCTTTGCCAGGTATGTAAACCCCTTCAGCCATGCAGTTCCAGCCGTTTTCGTATGATTGATGTGAGTGCTTAGTGGGGCGACAGAGGTCACACAGCTTGGGAAATTGTTTTAGCCCTACCTGCTCCTCTTTTCCACTTTTATTTCTTTTTCTCTCCCTCTCTCACTGTGTGTCTGCGCCTCTCCCCACCTGGAGTGTCATGAACCCTCTCCACACTCCAGCACCTAATTATATCCTGGACGTGTAAATGTATTCATATTCATGAAGGCACAGATGCTAAATTAACTGTGGCAGGGACACATCGCACTGTGCCGACTGCACAATCTGCTTCTTCTTCCACTTATGGAAAGAAGTGAAAGGAAGGAGAGGGGTGGTGAACGCTGGGGGGGAGGGGGGGAAGGTGGGGGAGGGAAAACGGAGTTAAACAAAGAAGCAAAGAAGAAGAAGAGGAAAGTAGTAATGAAAAAGAAAAGAGATTTCAGAGACTGACAAACACAAAAGGAGACAATCTTAAACGGAAGATTCTGTATCTTCAAGAGTCGGTGGCAATTGCTTGGACTTGAAGAACGCGTCCCAAGTGACCTGAGCAGGTGATGCGCCACCGGGTTCCCGCTGCACCCCTCTGCCATTGGACGTTCAGACCGGCCTAGCTAGTGATGAGTGACAAATCAAAAAGCCGGCGAGCATAAGAGCGGGTGGCAGCCGAACGGCGCGCGGGGAACTCGGGGGCAGATGGAGGGAGGTGCAGCGGTGCGCAGCGAACAGATGGCCGCTCCGAACTTGATATATGAAATTAATAACGTTTCTCAAATAGAATTCAGAAACCAGAATACATTACCTGAATTTTAATAACAGATTTCTTTTTCTTTTTTTTTTCCCTTTTTTTATTTTGGGGGAGTGGGGGGCAAAGAGAGACATTTGCATGCCAATGTGTTTGGGGTAAACAAATAAGCAGTAGGACCCTAAGCAGTAGGTTTTCATCTGCTTCTGCTGAAAAACAGACAAAAGGCGGGAAAACAATGGAAAATGTGTTGGTCGGGGGGGAAATCACCACAGTGAAATCTCGCTCAAAGAGCTGAAAGCAGAGGTTTTACACATGCTCATCGTTGGCATGAACGTCAAACAGACTTTTGAGCTCATGATGATTATTAGTTAAGCTCGTCGGCATTTTCAGTTCTGGTCTTTTTAATGTATGTAATTTGCGACACCTGACACCTACAGAGAGTGGAATAAGTCCGATTCTATTTGAATCAGGAGCTGAGGAATAGTTCTTCGTCAGGCCGGCCTCTTCTGGGAAAGTTCAGCGGTGTTTGATGTTTTCTCCATTTGTGGGTGATGGCTCTCTGGAGCTCTTTAGAGTCCATTAGAAGTGGCTTTGTAATCCTTTCCAGACTGATCAATGTCAGGGACCGATATGTTCTTGAATTTCTTTAGATTGGCTCGTGATGTGCTGCGTTTTGAAACTGTTCCTGAAACTGTTTAGAAATTGAAGGCCACATCGAAAAAAAAAAGAGAAGAAAAATGTTGAGATTAATTCATGATTTAACGTTGGAGTCAGGATCTTTAGCACAAGAACGGGTTGGTTTGGAAAGTTAAGACATTTAATATTGTAATTGTATGATAATTGCTGAACTGAAACGTTTAAGCCTGATTAAAAAAAAAAAATCATAAATGGGAGAAATCTGTAAATCTTTGTGTAAAGGGCCAAATACATTTGCACAGAGTTAATCTGGTTTCAAAAGGGATCAAATTCTTAGATACGAAGATTCAACTGGCCCGTATGTGCAGTTGTCTTTGAATGTAGTAAAATTACAGGAATTTAACAATAATGTCACATATATTTTTAAAACTCTGATGACCAGATCTGCAAAAACTATTACTGCTCCTGTTTAGATAAAGTCCCACTCCATCTGCATTGAGAAAGTGATTTTCCTAGCTTTTTATTAAGAGTTTGATCATATTAAATTCTTTCTTCCTCTGAACAGTAAAGGTAAAAGTGGGACCACTTTTCTGGTGTCCGGCAATTACCCTAATCCCTCATAATGAAGATTCAAATAAAGGTTTAATGGTTTAGTTAGAATCCAGGTAATAAAATATCTGCATGCACTGAAGCAGGACAATAAAGTCATGGTTTTAATAGTTAAAATTTTATGTCATCACCACAAATCAGAGCGCGAATACCTACTAAAATCATGCCAGATTTTATTGGTCTGAATTATTAATTTTTAGACGGCTCCTATAATAGAGCTTTAAGCTTCACAAATTAAAGATATTTCAACTGTTCAACGTTGAGCCAGTGGTAGTAACGCAGGTAGGTTAAAATTTAGAGCAGGATCACAGAAAAATAATTAAAAAACGACATTTTGAATCATTCTTCGTACAATGGGGGAATATATTGCCATCCACTTGAGCTGACATACAGAGCAAGGAGAGCAATCATCAGAAAAGAGTCCATGGTATTAAGAAGGGATTAAGAAATCTATTTTTTTCTAATTTGTTATTTTTATGCGGAAAAAATTTAAAGAGATTAAACTTTTTTGGCCAAATAATAAATCACTACATTAGGCAGAACACTAAACAGGACATCAAACTGATCACACCATGGTAGCATTATACTGTGTGATTTTTGAAAGGAGTAAGAACTTGGTGAGCAATAAATGCTGAGATGGTTGTAAGTAAATACAGAACATTCCTTTATAATTTTAATTTAAGGCTGAATAAGGTGTGAGGCTGTCACTGCATTTCAAATTCCAGCAGGACACGGTCATAATAAAAGCACAGCCGGAGGATACAGTGAAACACGTTGTTCCACTACAATGAAAATAAGTCAAGGTGTGCAAAAAAAAAAAAAAAACAAAGTTCTCTAACATTCTCCTTCCAAACTGGATGCGATTGAACTATTTTACAAAGAAGAAGGGACACGAAAATTAGCCTCCACATGTGCAAATCTGTAGAGACAAACAACAGAAGACTTTCAGCTGTCGACGCAAAAGATGGTTTTACAAAATACTAACTCCGGTGGCTGCAGAGATGTGTCACCCTTTTCATGCTTGGATTTTTCTAAATTATGCATCATTTTTCTTAACAGTTATGTACTGATTTGTCTTTGTCTGTCATAAGATCTTAATAAAATTCATTCAGGATCTTTGCAGAAAACATATCCAGGTGATGCAGGAGCATATTTCCGAACAAAAGCAACTCTCTTTTTCTTATCACTGTTAACTAACCATATTTCAAGCAGGAAAATATGGCTCAAAGTTAAAAAAAAAATGAACAGCATATGGAGCTTTGTCAGCTCCACTGTACTAGTGAGCTGCACTCATGAACTGAGCGATTCTCTTCATATGTTACAGTGGACATGATTTAAATAAAGAGTGAAAAATGGTCCCATAACCTGGAGATGTTGCAGACACGCTGCGTGTTCATCAGCTAGCTTCACCAAACCCTGTGCATTTCTGATCATTAATCAACAATATTCTCAGGAAACATTAGATGTTTGACTTTTATTTAGAACTGTGCTCGACAAGATTGTGTCTGGATGTTGTTTAAAAAAAAAAAAAAAAGTGCTGAAACAGATGAATATGTTGTGGAAAGCTCACGCTGTTGTACCCCTGCAATATGCGGTGGGAGTGGTAGTGTGAGAAACTTGGAACTGGTTCAGGTTCACAGTCTGTTCACCTTCACAGGTAGTGACAGATGGCCAACAGTAGCTTTCAGCAGCAGAGTGAGGTAGCATGTTATGAAGAAGTTTGCATGAGTGGGATTTCTGACAGGCTGACTGCGACGTGCACTCGGCTTTAAATTCGCACCTGGGCACGCATTCACAAGCTGAATGAGAATGGTTTATTTTCCTCCTGAAAAACAAACCGCCAACACTAATTCGTTTGCCGTCGAGGTGTTAATAACAGTGGTGCTCGGGCACGCTGGAAGCATCAAGGTACTTCTCAATCCATGGGGGTACGCTTGTGCTGCAAAAAACAGAAGGCAGAAGTTGGCGAGGCATCGTGCACATGGAGAGTGTTACTTACTGGTTATTGTGGTGGTCATACTGTGTCCCGTATGGCAGTGTATAAACGAACAGCATGCAAACACCTTCTGTCCAAACATCTGCGATAGGCACATTTTCAGGCAGTCTTCCAAAAGCTAATAAAAGACGGAGGCAGAAAAAGAGACGGAAAGGAAGGGAGAAATCGGCAGCCGCTCGGGAAAGCTGTCTCACTTTTGATTTCTTGAGTTCTTGTTTGTCTTGTTTTGTTTTTCTTGTCATTCGAGCGTCAGGTTTGTGCTTTGTTCATAAAACTCTCATCTAAGTGATTTTGTCTTTGCGTTACCTCGGCAAGTTAAATTCTCTTTTGGTACCTCCTGTCATTTTGGCACCACTTTTAAAGACCATTGCGGTGACATTAATCACCACAGTGAAAAGCAGAGAAACGTCCAACCAACAAATTTGAGTGC
Organism: Poecilia formosa; assembly: GCF_000485575.1. NCBI lineage: Eukaryota > Metazoa > Chordata > Actinopteri > Cyprinodontiformes > Poeciliidae > Poecilia > Poecilia formosa. Next base: position 2,310,977 of record NW_006799960.1, read on the forward strand.
ATTTATTTAGTATGGGGCGATATACTCCCCAGTAAGGAATATTAATAAAAAAAAATAATACATCCATCTTTTAAACTAGTGACCTAATCTCACCAGACTTGCGCCCCAAAAATGTAGAAAGCAATTAACCTTTAATATGAGCGTATTTATTCGCTGGAGAAAATATCGCAGTAAAACATGATGTCTCTGAGAAAATTCCTGAGGTCATAATTACCATTAAAAACTTCAATAAAATTGCTTAATTTAGGAATATTTAATTGGTAATCAATTTCTTCGTCTTCCCATGTGACACAGAGGTCTATTTCAGTTTAGCAACAACAGTTTCCTAAAGTACGGCAAGAAAGTATTTGCAGCTTTTTCCGTATTTTTGTTAAGTTACAGATTTACTCTAAAGTATTCATACCCAAGGCTTATTTTTATTTATTTATTTATTTTTTGTTGAAGCTGCAATTGCAGGGTCAAGACTTTCTGGACTTGCCTGCCCAACAACTGTGTTGAGGTTTTTTGAAGGGATTTTTTCCCCCCCACCATTTTCTCTGAATATGCTCTCCTGGTCTGTTGGATGGGCAGAATTGGTAAACAGCCATTTAGGTCTTTGGAGATTACCGTACTGTAAAGAAGACCTCTGGATCTTCTTTACAGTACTCTCACACCAAGAATCAGCGTTTCTCAGAAACCGTTTCCGAGAAACCTGAGAAACAATGTCTTCACACATAGAAGCTGTCGTTGAAGAAGGCCAAGCAGAGACCGTGGTTCCTTGAACCTTCCACAGGAGCTACTGGTCAACTTCGGACGGCCATTATTCAGTCTGTCCTGTGCACATTCATCACTGTGTGGTTTGGGTCGGCCGCAAAACAGGACAGGTCCGAGCTGCTGCTGCAAAAAATGAACTCTGCGGAGAGAATAATCAGGACTGACCTTTCCATTCATCCAGGGATTGCACAGGTCAAAGGTCAGGAAAAGGACAGCTAATATCTCTGCAGACCCAAGACATCCTGCACACAAACTGTTTAAACTTTTACCTCCGAGTCGGAGCTGCTGAGAGCTTCTTTGCAGAAACACAGAGACAGTTTCTTCCCTCAGGCCACCTCTCAGATGAACAACTTACGGCATTGGCAGTCAGCTAGTCTTCTGGGAAACAAAATAAGCATATTTGCACAAAATAACCTGCCTTTCCCCCACTTTTTCCATAAAAACAAGCATGCGTATGGCACATTTTTATCACGTTCTCTTTATTTTCCTCTAAAATTTGCATATTTATATTTAATTTCTGTGTGCCGTGAAACCGAAATCAAACTCATTGTTTGTGCACAATCCTGGCCAAAATAAGCTGACTCAGGGACATTCATTGATTCTGCAGCCATTCATTTGTAATCTTGGCTGTGACGTGCTGAAAGACGAATCGTTCGTTGTCTTTGGCTGAGATCCAAACAGGTCTGGATGAGGTTATCCTAACGAATCGTTCCGGCTCTCTGTCATCTTTCCCTCCATGTGGAGAAGTCACCAAGCTTCTGCCACAGAAAACGTGATGCTGCTGCCACCACGATTGATGAATAGTTCCTATTTCACTCCATATATGATGTTTGGGGGTTCAAGCCGAAAAGTTGTATTTATATTATGATTTTCACATCATCTAACCAGAAACATGTCTGTTTCATTGGTGAGCAGTGTTAGTAATGGTTGGCCTTTTGGTTGGGCTATCTCTACAGGGTTACACTTGTGCACTTCCTTACTGCTAACTCTAAAATCTAGCAAGGGTGTGTTTGTGTGTGTTGACAGAAAAGCTTGTTCTGTTTTTGTTGTTGTTGTTGTTCAGGATCCCTTTCAGTAGTCTATGTATCTTCAAAAAACACCCAGGCTTAATTAATCTTCCGTGTTTCATAGGATAAACAAAAGCTCTTCAATAAAAAATTCTCAATTATGGGACTTAAGAGACATTTGGAGTGACTGAGGTACAGAGGTTTAGCTTAACCACAAATTAATTCTGAGAAAACAATCTCATGCAGTCAAAGGAAGGCTTCTCCTGCAGAGTTTTTAGTGAGAATGAAGTTCAGCTGTTACACAGTTTGGCAATAAAAACAATACTTTGACAGTCTCGTCAACCCTCATGGTGTTTCATAAATGACGGGAAAAGGCTAAATGATTTTGGGAGGACTCAACTCATCTATCATTGGAAATGGGATCACTGAGAAAGAACATCTCCAATCCAGCACCTTGTGGGAAGACGATATTTAAATTTCTGCTGTTGCTGACGACCCTGGATGCTGTTGTTGAATGATATACACAACTGGAAAACATTCCTAGATTGGCGGACTGGGTAGCCATTTCTCATTTTCATAGAGTGTGCAGGAGTCTGCAATTTTAGGGGGTGAAACTTTCCAGCCTCACATGGGATGCTGCTTGGAGAATCGTGGCTGATGGTCAGCAAATTCACAACCTTAAGTTTTATAGCCGGCATTTTTCAAGGTAAATGCAATATACCAGAAAAGCCCTTGCATGTAAATAGAAACAGGTGGTGGAGCAGGAAGAGTTCTGAAACTTTGAGGTCAGACAACAAGGATGAGGAAGAATTTTTTTATTTTTTTATTTTTATTTTTTATCTCCAACTCTGATGCTCTCCAAACTCCTTAGTTAACTCCTGGTTGAGAGTAAGCTTTGATGGAGTTATGTTTTCGTAGGAATCTGCTCTTGTGCCTAACTTTTATCAGACACTCTCTTTATCTAAACCTGGTGTAGGTGGTAGAAACTGTCCAGTTCTCATGCCAGTTATGAAATACAGTGATGGTGATTTTGTTGCAGCTCTTCTAGCTGCAAAAAAAAAAAAAAAAAATCAAATCCAGAAAAAGATTGTTTCATCTACAGGTTGCACGAGCTAGCCGTTGCTGTGGCACACAAGAGCTTGGCACCGCCTCACATAGCTATAGGCAAGGAAGGCGCCTGTTGTAAAAATACACAAGCAGGACCTCGTCTGAGGAGACTCCTTCTCAAGGGAACGCGTCACGCATTCTTTCTGTTTTCACTGATTTTTCCAGGGAGTTTAGCTGCCACAGCTCTGCCCCCTGAACACGACTTATAAAAGACATCCAGTGTCAGCCAATTATTTTGGACTCTGATGGTCATAAATCAAGGCTGACCAATAAAAATGAAGACAGCCAAGTATAATGTTCGTGCGCGACTCCAACTGGATTGTAAATGAAGCCAGATGGGCTGGGGGAGTGCCACCGAACAGAGCTGGATCCCATCACTAAATGGCTGTGTGTGTGTTTTCCCCTCGTGCACAAATTACGACATCACCTCATTCGGCGGCATAAATCAAAGCCCAAGCTGTGATATGTACAGGGCATCTCTCCATCTCATTACTATGACAAATTCACTGGCAGCCTTGGAAGTGTGGGGCCTGCTTAAATGGTTGATATTTTCACAATCTGTACTTCGGTAGCTGCTGTTATTTTGGAGCAACTGTTGAGTCGTTTATGTCATTTTAAGACATGTTTGGAGACGAAGCAGACAGTGGGAGTGTTACCTCTTAGTGGACCTCGTAGAGGAGGGACAGCATGTAGGAGAAATATTGGAGTGGAGATATAACGAAAGGCAGAAGAGAAGGAAGTAGCAATCAAACTGAGCGGAGGAATTTGAGTTGAGAAAATAATTAAAATTGACACACGTGGTCAAAGTCACTTGAATTTTTGTTTTTTACATTTTGACACCTTACAACCACACGTTCTTAATATATTTTTATAGGATTTCAGAACGTGAAAGTAAGTCTGGATGTAAGGGAACAGATTCAATATCGTTTTTTTTTTAAATTTCCAACAAATGAAAATAAGAAAATTGTGGAATGTGTTCATGTAATCTGAAAGTACTTCAGAAATATATCTATACCAGTTTTGTCACATCTAGAGCCTTTTTTTTAAAAAGCTGTTTTCTGTATGTTTATGTTTTTTTTTTTTTTTAATGTCATAATTGAATAATTTGATGATTTGACTTCAGCCAATTGATTATTATTATTATAACAAAGTACAAATGAAATATTTTAGGCAATAAGTAAAATGTTTTTATTTACTAATTGCAGTGAAATGGAATGTAAAAGAAAATAAATAAAATAATTGTAGTTAATCGTAGTCTTTACATGTAATTCGCATTATTATGCCCAGCTATATCAACATTTACATAATGTATAAAGATATGAGATCTTACTCTCAAATTGAAAATGTAAGCGCTTAATATTTAGCATTTTAATTCACTGTGAGCAAATCTGAGTAATTTGCTGAATTTATAGGGGAGAAACAACTACATAAGATCCGACACTAGCACTCACTTTGGTATCTATAACATTGTCACTTAGATCAGTACACCCAGCCCTGTTATTAAGAATCATCTAAGGGGAGAATGCATGCCACACTTTTCAGATTTTTATTTGCAAAGACAACTGATAACGATGCATTATTTTCCTTCATCTATCGTTGAAAATGGACTTTTATGTAAGAAAAAGTGAAAATGTGTGAGCAGCAGTGATACCGTTGCAAAAGCAGAACTATTTATGTAACTCCACAGTGATGGACTTGCTTGAAAGCACATTCGATCAGACCTGCTGAGCTCTTCGTTTTCCAGACCCTCAGTCATGACCTTCATTCTTCTAACTTAACTTCCATTTCAGAGCTAAGAAGCAGGGCTGTCTGAGAACCTGGATTCCTCATTGAGTGTTTCTCAGTTTTAACGGTGAACGTTTTCTCAGAAACGGCCTTCCTATAGTGGAAAAAGAAAGAAAAAAAAAGTTTTTTTACAAGGTTGTGTTATAAGATTTTTGGTCTTCTATGCGCAAAGCTCAAAGCGAATATGACAAGAATAACCGTTCTTCTATTAAAAAACTCTTTAAAATACTGCCTTCATGAGTTTCTGAGGTGAGGGAAGTGTGGCCAACCTAAATAAAAATTTTTCCCCATCCAGGGCTAGACTACTTCATCAGCCAGTGAGAAAACACAAGGGTTGAAGGTAGCCGTTTCTGCAGAAAACATTTCTTGGGAGCAGTGAACTGTCTAACCTCTTATGTTTTCTGCATTATGCTTTCTGAACATAGTTGCTCCGGGCAAGTCACCTGATGTCACTTGATGGAAATAAGTTTTTTGGGGTTTTTTTTTGGTCCATATTTTGGAGCTTCAATCTTAAGTTTTTTTGCTGAATGGCTGTGTGGGGAGATGTGAGTTCTTACAGAATAGACGATGAGCTGTCAGTGCAGACGGGTACATCAGATCAATAAGTTGTGAAGGTTGTAAGAGTAGCAGTGAAGTCCACATTTTACTTTGCTGAGAAGTACCGTCTGTCCTTTGGGAATAAGGCTGTAAGAAGTGAACAGTGAATAAAATACACGGTTAAAATGTCTCTTGTTGCATGAGGCTAAGATGTTAGTCGTGGCAGACCTCAGGATCTTCTGATGTTGGGACTTGCAGCTTCCAAAATTGCACCTCATAGATGCAATTATTCAGAGTCAAAATAACTCTAGCCTTGTGAAGTATTAAAATTTTACTTGATGCAACAAAAAAATGCATTATGATCCCCTTTTGAGACACATTAGTTGCTCCTGGATTACAGTATGTTTTTTTTTTTTTTGTCTGTAATTTCTCCTCAAACAAAACAATATTTATATTTAATATGTTGTAATATATGAAAAGGACAAAGTTAAGTTTGATAAAAAAAAATAAAAAAAAGAGCACTGGTGAAAATCGCCCCATTTTATTAATAGGAGTGATTGTGGTTAGATTCCTGCTCCGCCTGCCTCTGTCGTTTGTGTCCTTTGGGCAAGACGTTTCACCCGCCTGGCATGCCGGTGTTGGTCCGAAAGGCCGATAGAGCAAATCGGCAGCCTCTCTTCTGTCCGACTGCCTCAGGGCAGCTGCGGCGACTATCAAGTCGCCATTATCAGCGTCTGAATGTGTGTGTGAATGGAAAGAGTCTCTGAGAACCGTTGGAGGGCTGAACAGAGCCATATAAACTGGATTTCATTTCATAATTGTTCATAAAACTTAAGACAGACGTATAAGTAACTGCTCTTTAATTTTACAATAAAATTTGTCTTTATTTATGGCACACAGTATAGAATGTGATCATTTTTTTGTCCTTTCTCAACGCTCAGTTGTCATTGACCACATCAGACACGCTCGTCGCCACAATACACACATCGTTTGTCACACACCAATATGACATGGCGAGCAACACTGTGGCCGTCGACTGGCAGACAAGCTGTAAATCTTCTGCGTGGCGCTTACATAAAGAGGTAGGTGTCTGCATTTTTTATTTTTTTTTAACTGCATTTGAATGTATCTGAAAGTGCACCTCTGTACAAGTATGTCGGTGTGTGTCTGCTAACAATCATCTCTGTGTTTCAAAGAAAGGAGCGTTGGTTCACATGGAAAAAAAAAAACAAGGACACAAAGAGGAGAGGACCTGGATCTTATCACTCGGGGGTTTGAACACAAACCAGACCACCTCTCACCAACTCCAAACAGCAAATTAGGAGCTGGGAGCTGCCGACTGCACTTGTGACAAAGACGTGACGGAGAGCAGACGGGCTGGACTGTGTCACAGGTCACATGGGCCCCGATACGAGAGGAATGCTGACCATGTACAGCCAGAATAAGCAGAGAATGCCCATACGTTTGTCTCAGTTCAAGCAGGCCTTCATAATGCATTCTTATTAATGTAGTAAATTCAGTTGCATCCAGTTGTAAAGCCGTCTGTTTGTTTTCTTTATCAAACGTTTCAATGTGGTGGATGAAGGGAATCGACAGGTGAGAGATGGAGCTTTTTTTTTTTTTTTAAGATTTTTTTTGGCTTGAGTGGCCTTTATTCGACAGTTAATTGACAGGAAAGTGGGCAATGAGAGAAGGGGGAAGACATGCAGCAAAGGTCACCAAGGTTGGGTGTTATTAATTCTTCAAGTACTTCAATGACTCATGTCTATGCTTTTATTTTGAAGTGGTTCCCTTTATTGGAAGGAGGTTTGTTCCGTTTATTTCTTCTTCTTGACGTTCAGTTGATCTGTTTGTTGTTTACTGTTGAGACTGGTGCCGCAGTCATTGACGATGTAAGTTGTGGTGTTAGTCATGTGTCATGAATAGGTGGATGTTGGTTGTCACTTCTGACAGCACTTATTTAGTTACAAGTGTGTTCTACAGTTTATGAATGTCTGTTTTGCTCTTAATGGTTGGAATTTAGTGTTGAAACTATCTTTGTATTTGGCTGTTGGTCTTGAGATTTGGGCAGTTGGAAATAGACTGATTCCAGGTGTTGTTCTGCATCATTCAAATTTAAACAGTGCTTTAGAAAGGAATTAATGCTGATATTTAAAGTTTGTTTGCTCACTGATGTTAATTTTTAAATGGTAATTTGAATCTGTATTATTATTGTATTTTCAGAAACTGCTTCAATTTATTTGCACCGTCCTGTCAGTAATTCTTCAGTAAACCATTTAAACACCCTGATGACCAGCCTGCTTTCTGACCGAAGCCCTATCGTGATCAGTTAAGAAAATCCAGCAACAGAGGTCAAATCCTCAACATTGGGAATTGAACCTGCGACAGCTGTGTCGAGGACTAAGGCCTCCATATGTGGGTTGTGCTTAACCCCTGCGCCACCACAGCACACCCCAAGATGGAGCTTTTTAAGTACCAGTCCATCACAGGATCAGTGCTGAGACAACTTGGCAACGTCAGCATGCAAAGGTTCCAGCTGAGGTTGAAACTCGCAACCTTCTTGTATGTTTTCTATAAAGGAATCTAAACACTGATTGGTTCTTTCTGTTTTGGCTCAAATATGCTGGCACAGCCGTCGGCGTCTCTGGTTCTGTTTATGTTGATGAGCCATACGTTTGTTTACTCATTCATCAGTTCACACAGTTGTGGGTGTGAACTCACTGACTGCTTCAATAGATACGCCTTGCTGGTTACAGGTTTGTAGCTTTACCTTCATAATTTCCCCAGATCTCCGTGGCAGAGTTCAGCATTTCTAAAATGTGCCGATTTGTTGGCTTCACATACATTTTGCAATGTTTGCACGACATCCGAAAGGTGAGATCTGGCGACCTATTTTTGTTGACATTTCCTAATAAGCACTAGGGACAAGATACACCCAGTAACACACATACAGGAGGCTTTGCTTGGAGTACTTCTTGAAAAAGTCAGATAGAGATAAAACAAAGATCCCTTTCTTTGTACACTCCAACTTTGTGAAAAGATGTATTGGTGTCACCAATGATATGGCACCGGTGGAAATTTAAGATAAATATTACTTAATGTGGGGTTTTCCCTCTGAAAGAATGTAAAATAATTAATGGTTGGATTCTCCTGAATGGCTTAGCATGCTACTAACAAAAATGTATTTTACTCATCTTTACCAAAGGTCAAAATGTAGAGGGCAATGCAGTCAATCTACTAAAAACTTTGGAGCAAATGAATGTTTTGGTTGCTTATTTTTTTGTTAATAATGAACTAGTTACTTGCCTAATTTTGCACTTGAGATATGTTTTGATTTTCTTTAATCAGATGGGAACTGTATATGTGAGTTTTAAGCGTGAAAGAGTAATTTAGGACATTTCTATTAGAATGTCATCTAACAGCAACATGAATCAGATTTCATAGTTTAAGAAATGTGAAATGTTAAGGGGTATATTTTAAAGACAATACTCTTGGAGGAAATTGTAATTGCAGCAGTAAACGTGTGATTAAAATGAAGTAAAATGACTCATTTTAGGTTTGTTTGTTTGTTTGTTTGTTTGTTCATTTCAGTTTATCTTCACTGTGGCAGAAACAACCATCATTATAGTAATAATCCATTTTATTGCGTAGTTTATTTAGTGTCTCCATGCAAATAAATATTTTATAATATATAGTCATTTATTATTCAGTTTGTACAATCGTTTTTTTTTTTTGTTTTGTTTTGTTTTTTTCAAATAGCCCTTTATTTGGAGTAGCTTTAGAACAAAACGTCCAGAGAACATAAATCTCATGATCTGGGATTTAACTTCTGGTCTGTTAAAGAGCTAAGGCTGCTTGAAGATCCGACGAGGTCTCCGAGAGATGAACGTAAATCAACGCAACGCCCTCTGAAGTCATGGAAACACGACCGTGCGAGCGCGTGCAAGTGTATGCGAGTGTGTATTTACTTAGTTAAACAGGCTAAAGCCCAGCCGCCCCGTGTATGATTCTCTGTCTCCATTCCTTATCAACAGCACTTTGTCGTCCCTGCCTCGCTGTCAGGGCTGTGTGTCTGAACCACCTCTCTGCCTGATAGCCAGCAGCCGCCTAAATACACCTGCACTCTGTCAAGCTGCAGCTGCTTCCCTCCCCTCCTCACACTGACTCATCTGACACAGCCACATGTGACTTGGTCCTACGAGCGTGTGTTTTCTGTTCGTTTCTTAGTCAGATGTCACGTCTTAAATCAAGCATCAGAAATATAAATACTCTGCACTGTATTTAAAATGATCGTCGCCATCGCCGCATCTCTGCTGTAGTCGCGTAAACATGTCGATTGCATCACCGACTCACCAAAAAGCTGCGCGTCGAAGACATCGAAAACCGGCCCACGTTTTTCAGACGACGTGGAACTCAATTCAACGGGGATCAACACGCAAGCAGAGCCAGTCATTTACTAAGAGTGTTTCCACAAATGTCAGCATTCTGCAGAGACAAATTGGACAATTAAGCATAGCTGCATGTCTCTCTGTTGTAGCTGGGACTTGATTGTGACGAAGAAAACAGGAAAACGATTACGCTGGATTCGCATGCAACGCTTTAAGGGCTCCAGCTGTTTTTCTTCATTTGGAGTTCAAACAAAAAAAAAAAAGATCAAAAACAATGTTTGACAGCTGCCATCAGTAAATTGTTGGGCTGACTGTAATGATGATGTCTTTAAATTGTTAAAACAAACCGTGGATTTTTCTTCCCGTCTCTTTTCTTTGCTGTTTAAGATGTCCTCCTGTCTTAATTTTCTCAAAAAACAAACAAAAAAATGTCTCTATTTGTCTACCTTTTACTCCAAATCACCAATATCCTCATATTTTTTTCTCTGGTACCAAGTGCTCTACTCCACTGTGATGTATGTATTTTTCTCTCTGTCTCTATCCCTCCTGCTCTTTGCTTCTTAGCCGTTCCCTGTCTGCTTTTCATCATGTCAGCCCCCCCGGCACCATATTGACACCTACCAGACGTACAACTTAGTAGCCAGATAACGTGTCCCGAGGCTGGCCTTTTCTTGACCTGAAGACACACCCTTTAAACATACCAAACCGGGACGGTGAATAGGATTGTCCGAATGAAAGAGTATTTATTTATTTATTTATTTTTAGCAGCTTAAGCTGTTTAAAATTTTATGCTTAACACCGTTGTTCAAAAACTCTCAACTCTGTGCTGGAGATCACATGGTTCTACCAAGTACAATGTGAAAACAGGGTTAGAATTTAAGGGTTAAATTTTACTCCAGTCAGAGTTGATTTGAGTCATGAATGTCATTTACACTGACAAGTGTTAATATGTCTTCAAGTAATATCCGCAGAATTATTTAAATAAAGCACTACCACTTTTCAATTGATTATGAATCACTCTTCATAAGAGCAATAAGTGTGAGTTATAATACATAGCAGTGATACGTAATACATGTTGATATGTAAAGAATCTTGTCAGTGCCATAAGAAATTGAATCCTTTGATTACCGCAGGTTTTGTCATTGAACACATTGTTCACGTCTCTATTTTTTGGCTCCTGCCAAACACAACCAAAAGTACCAATACCTGCTTTGATGGCTTCACTGGCCAGCAAAGTCACTTAACTTGAACTCAAGAGAAAAACTAATAAGTTATTTTGTCTGAAGGAAAATGAGAGACTCCAGATCTAATATGCAAATGAGCTGAAGGCCACTTTTAGCGATCTGGACATCTCTTCAAAGAATCGGGCTGATCTCACCCACATTGCATTAATTCATGCAGAATCCGCGATCAAGTATTAAGAGCATTCAGTGTACAATATATAGAGATACTTTTCAGTCGGCCGAGACGTCTGTATTGCAGTTCCTTTTGTTGTCATTATAGGCCACATTTTAAAGTTTAATTGCTGTGTGGCTTCCTTTGTTTCTCTTGATCTGTTGCTGCCAAGAAACACAAAAAAGTTTCCTGAAAGTCAATGGTGACTGAGTCAAATTGGAACCAATCTATATTAGTGTAGACTGAAGAAATGCAGTGGATTATTATCCTGAGTTTTCAGGATAAACTGTATTTACATTAATTTTAATGTAAATACAGTAGTGGGATTTGGAAGCAGAATTGCCAGATTTAAAATAACTTAAATCTGCTTCATGGAAAACTTGAGCGTGACTGTTCAGTCTCATATTCTCTTTGCATTTATCAACAATTTGCAGTCATTTGCATATTAGATCCTAACTCTGTGAATTCATTAAATTTAGTGGGGAACAGTGGTGGAGCACTGTGGGAATGAAATAGCATAGTAGGATAGCAACACATAATGCAGCAGTGTCCTTGTCTCATGAAATTCAGACTAGACTGTAACAAAAAGAAGCTACAGATCCAGAATGAATAAAAATAGCTATTCTTTTCCTTTTGGCTTAAAATTGGTCAGGTGTCAAATACGAGAGAGGAATAAAGTAAAGTCACCTGATACAAAGAAGGTTTATTGGTATAATACCTTTCACAGGCAAAGAAAGCCTCAAAGGGAAAGAAAGAGCATAAAAAGAAAAATTGCATTAGGAGACAGGAAATAGATCAAATGGAATAACAGCTAAATTTAAGTATTACATCAAAAGAAACAGAAAGGTGCTCATTCAAAACAATTAAATTGCTAAGAGCTGATAAAATAAACAGATAAAATAAGCTTTTGCCTTTTTTTGGGAAACTGTGGTACCCAATAATGCTTTGCAGGTTTGGCCCTTTTAAACACTGTTAGACTTGGAAAAAGATTTGATAAGCCCATATAAAGAAACCTATCAGGTCATTTTTGACTTTTGTTTCCATTGTTTTGGTTGTACGTTTTCATGTTTTTGACACAGTACGAAATACCAGCGAGACACATTTAGTTCATATTAATAACTTCCGTGACTGTGGACGATAAAAGACAAGGCGACTTTGGCTGCAGTGGTAGGAATTTGTCCTGTAACAGGTGGGTCATAATGTAGTGGCCCATCACCATCGGCGTGTGAATGAGTGTGAAGCGCTTTGGAGTTCTCTGGTCCAGGTAAACCATTCAAGAAGAACAGGCCACTTTAATAAAGAAAAACAACAAGAGGAAGCACAAACATAAACACAAACAACGACGAGCAAACTAGTGAGATGTCAATAAGACCAACGAAACAATTTCACAGCGAGTGACTGCAAACCAGGAAAACAAATACTTTGGAGGGTGACTATTGAAACAATGAACAAGTGAGACTAATCACATTGATGTAAAACAGCTGCAAGTGAAGCAGCAAGCTGAGGCACAAGAGAGAGAAAAAAAAAGATTAATAAATACAGGAAAACCCGGAAAAAAAAAAAAAAAACCTGACCTGGGGAAACAGGGAAAACTTGGGACTTTAATTAAACCCGAGCAAGCTTATTCTCAGAGTGTACTGAAAATATTAAACTGGTTGCAACGTGCTTGTAATTCCCAAGTAATCAATCGGTTACTGCTTACTTCTCTGGTAAGCAATGGAAAAAAAAAAACAAACAGACTGGTTGGAAAATTTCCAGAGAGTATTTCTGAGTTGAAAACAAAAACTAAACTATATCTAAATCATAGATGTCTAGGCGAGAATTGACAGAAATTCTCTTAAAATGAAAGTTTTGGAAACATGTAGAATTAGATTTAGATGTTAATAAGAAGTTCAGATGTAGACCTAAAGCTTCATTTACTACTCCCTTTTTCTTTTTTTCTTTTTTTTTTGTTTTGCTGAGATACGTTAAAGCTACCTACTTTAGTGCAAATAACATAAGTCCAGGGCCGTTTAACACGCGTTCTTTGGATTTTTATTTTTGTCGCTGTTACATTATTTCCTAAACACAAATTTAATTCCACTCCTCATCTGCCTCAGCAACAGTTTGCACTGGACCAACTCCATGCTGTGAACGACTCTGTCAAAATGACGTGCGTGTAGCTCTGCATGAAAATTAAAAGTCTAGCTGCACAACTGATGTCTTTTTAATTGCCGCAAACTGGATATCTCTGACGATATCGTTAAGCTATAAAAGCTTTGCATATTTGTTTAAGAACGGAGGACGCAAGCCAGCGCATTCTTCACTGAGGGCAGTTTAATAAAACAGATGAGGACGTGGGAACACGGTCACACAAGAACTGAGTTCAGCAGAGGGGAGGGACTCGATCAAGTCAGAATCAGTTTGTACAACACAGTGATATGGCAACAAGATCGCCAGGATTGCTCAGTCCATACGGGATAACATAACTGGCCACGGTGTTAACTAGACACTTTGTTGACTCAGTTATGAACTAAGAGTGTCTGGAGACAGTTCTGGGAAGCGCAAAGAGAAAACTGTTTTCACTCCGCATCTCTAAATGTCGCCCTGCGACAGACTGGCGACCTGTCCAGGATGTACCCCGCCTCTCGCCCAGAACGTTAGCTGGAGATAGGCACCAGCACCCCTCCCGACCCCACTGAGGGACAAGGGTGTTCAGAAAATGGATGGATGGATCTCTAAATGTCCATTCAGAGGAGTTGTTTAATTAAGCTTCAGCTCTGTGTAGTATCAGCTAAATGTCTTCACACCATCTCACAGTGCAGTCGGCTCCACTGTGAGATGGCAACCAAGCTGACCCGGTTTTGACCCATAGAGTGTCCCTCATGAAAGTACTCATACCCCCTCTTACAGAGTCTGAGCATCCTCCTCAAAATCACAATGTTTCTACCTCCACAATTTGGGGGAAACGTCTTGCTGTCAGTGCACATTGTTACGACCGGCGTCGTAAGGTTAATTAGACTAACGTGAGTGTGCAGGTACCCGTCCCTGATTGGCTTTCCAGACGACGACGGAACGTCTAATTGGCTGCTTCCCGGAGGTGACGAATAGAAAGGCTGCTGAAGCGGACTTCCTGGGTTCCATCCTCGACCTATCTCCACCGGCCACACCCCTTTCCTTTGTTCGTCTGTGTTGGAGTTCTGGAGTGTAGGAGTGAGCTGCCGTTTATGTTTCCTCAGTTTCCTCATGTTTTTCTCAGTTAGGAAGGTAAGTGTTTGTCCTTTGGTTTATTTGCTTTCGATTAGGTAAGTTTCTGTTACTATTTAGGTAGTTTCCTTCTGTTTGTTGTTTTCGGCGATAGCTCACTCTGAAGCCAAGTACTCCAGTGGTAACATCTTTATCAAATACATCTTTTTAAAATAAAAATTTGTGTGTGTTGTTGAAATCGGAGGAGGATGGATCCTTTATGTTGCGACCTGGTCCCCCCCTAGACTGGTCGTAACAACATCCTGTACAGTTTGATGACACGATAGATTAAAAAAAAAAAAAATCATGTTTGTGTCCATCAGTACAGTGTAAATATGTAAATATCTGATCAATAGTACATTTTCCTTTTTTCCCCCCAACAGAAGTAGAAAATGCTGCACATTTCTACACAACATGTTACAGTAGCAGAAAAGAAAACGTATGAAATTAGTTGGTAATAATTAGTGAAATTAAGCTTTGCCTTTCATTTTACTGTTTCTGTTTGCTTTGCTCATTGATTTGTCATAGACCTGACAAATTTTCAGTTTTAAAATCAAGTTTAGACCACTTTCGGAGGAGAAAGCTTTGCTTCTTCTAAGCCTAAAATAAATACATTGGTCAAATCATAACCAGGATTACCTGTATCGAGGACTCAAACCAAAATTAGGTTGACGTACAGCTTCTGTTTTGGGATCTGCTCTACTGCTGACTGGGATGATTCCGGTGTGTAAAATAAAATGTGAAGTTTCATAGCTGTTTGTCCAAATGTCCAAAGTCACAAACCTGCAGGACAAAATCCTTTCTATTTAGCTGTCAGAATTCAAGTTTCTCAGCTCAAGACAAGTTATGTACAAAATTCTTGGAGTGGAGATGGAAAAACAATCGCTGTTTCGAGTTGTATGAACAAAAACACCAACAACGATCAACGCCATTTATTTGCAGAGGTTGATTTCTTTTTTTTGTGTGTGTCTTTTCTCTTGTCATTATCTGCAAAAAAAAAAGAAAACGAAAAATGAAATGATTCATAAACTTTCAAGAAGCAATTCATAACCCATTTTCAGTCTGAACCACCACTGACAACATAACCCTTTCCAAAGCTAAGCTACTCTTTAAAATCAATCATGTACCCTAAATCACTCTCTCATGCTTTCCCCATCATCCTCGGGGCCAACTATTTGTCATTCTCTCATGCAAAACCCCTGCACTATATAACACTGCAGACAGACCTGAATAGAAGACAGGAAGAGCACATAGGAGCCGTGAGAGTACTTTAGCAGAGTTTGTGGAACAATGGCGTGCTGTCCAGGATGCAACTCTCTGCTTTCTGCACTTTCACCAGCTAAAGGAAAAATACATTGCATTTGCTTTAAGAGGTCCAAGATTTGCTTGGCGGGATGTGAGAGGAGCATCCATCTACGTGTGGCTCGGGGAGAAAGAATCCAATTTTTTATTTTTTATTGAGAGAACTGAATGCGTACATTTTCTTCCTTTCTGCCCTTACTTTTAAGGGCCCACGCTTCTTTGCATTTATGCATATGTGTGTTTGCGTTTGCGAAAGCAAGAATTCGGCCTATGTTGCGACGGCCCAGAGCCAGCTGTGAGCTCCACGTGGAGGAGGATGCATTGGGGGGGGGTCAGGAGCTGGCAGCTGGCATGACACGGAGAGCATCCAGCACTGGGTGTAGTGGCTCCAGCCATTGGAAGCTGCTTTTTGCACACATTCAGAACTGTGTGTGTGCGTGTGTGTGCTGAAATAGGGAATTTAAGACAGAAAATATAGAGAGAGGAAACACGAGTCGTGTCCATAAAATCAGATAAGCACTTTAACACATTAGCAGCTAAAAAAAACAAAAAAAAAAAACATGGCCCAACCTCAGAGGAGTTCGCTCCCAGTGGCGCAACTGCACATTATTCAGGTGGATGCGAAAACATAACCCCCCCAGGGAAGGAACGTCAGGGGGAAGGAGCGACGCTACATTTACCTCGTTATGTGCGAGAGGTGAAGGAGCGTAAGGCGCGCTGAAGTGTATGGGATAACATAATCGGCGCGTCGCCCCCTCCAGACGGGGTTTTGGCGCCCCCTCTGGTGCTGCGCCCCTATGCGTTGCATACGTTGCATACCCACTTTTTGCGCCTGTGTTTGCTCCCCACCGTCAGCGCACACACTCGGCAGCCTCGCTCTGTTCTGAGCAGTCATTAACACCTTCCCTGGGTGTCTGGCTTTCCTCTGACAAAGTTGATGGTTTTGACCTCAGGAGTGGAGAGGTCACGCAGAAAGTCACATGTGTTGTTTCCAGGGACCGCATAACAGCTTCACAGCGTGTCTCACAGAAGAGACAGGATCCTCCAGAACATCTCAAATTCAGCTTATCCTGACTCATCCCACAACACGGATCCCTGAGCACAGAGCGCGGCTGTGTGAAAGGCACCCAGACCACGAGGAAATAGTTTGTGAAGAAATGAACCAAACAAAATCAGTCAAAGAAATATATAGGTAAGGAATTTGCAAAGACAGTAAACACGTTTTATTTGTTGTGTGATGGATAAAATGTTAAGGGGGAAACAATCTTTAAAAGCCTAGATATTGTTCAGCGTAGGCATGAGCTACTATATCTTTTCTCATGGTATGACAATCTTAGAGCTAGAAAAAAAAATCCTTCAATTTCATAGCATCTACGCAAAAATTTAAAAAGAAAAAAAAGTTTTTTGTGACACATATCACGATGATCAAAATGTAATTCATAAGGGTCTCTACTGAACAGTCTCACCCTCCACAATGTTTAAGCATGGCTTCCGCATAAGTCTTCACATGCAAAACGGTTGAAAAAGTTTCTGTAATAAGTCAGGCATGTTTCTATCCGTTTCCATTGGACCCTTTTTCTAAATCTGTCCTGATTTGGTAAATGACTTTTGGGTGAATCTGGAGGCAGAGGACATGATCCAGTTTCCATCGCACCAATATCATCAGGCTGATGGAGTTCCTCTCTCACTACTCTTCCTTACTTAACCCCATTGAAGATTTATTTATTTTATTTTTCTCAGCAGGCATGGACAGAATATGATCACCAGCCACATACACAGACGATCCTTCTGGGTGCCGTGGCTGCAGCGTGACATGACATGACATCCCAGCAGATGCCTGCAGAGGCCGGATAAGACACTGAAAGATTCTTTTCACACTGCATTGCAAAAGGAGGTATTTTTTGTGACGTAAATGAGAATTTGTGGCCCAACTGACAGCAACGTCGAGAGGTGTAGGAAGACCGGACTGTAATTCCTACAACACTGCATGTACAGAGAAGTGTTTCAGATCCCATCTTACAAATCAAGATGAAAAATAATATTCTTCATTGACTTCAATGGTACATACACCTCCAGACATAAACCCAATAATAAAAACAGTGGCATATGTGCAACATATTATACTCACGTGATAGCTGCTGCATCATTATGTTGTGCAAATTATAAGCTACAACTGAATGGACAGACGGTAAAAATGACAAAAAAAGTCTCTCACTGTGGATCAGTGAATAATTATTTCAGATGCAAAACACATTTCGCAGATAATACTGACCCAAGTAGGACTCCATGAAATCTCTACTTGAACAACACCGGGCACATATGGTGAAACTGTTAGCAACTGCAAGCAAAAGCTTCCATAGACGTGTCACTATCCGCAGCGTCAGCTCGCTTCGACATGGGCGACCTGAGTGACAGAGACGATGAGTGTAAGTTATGGAGGAGATTCTGTACGACTGTTAGAAACATTTGCGGATTGGTCGCGAGATGTTGCACGAATAAATATCAGCGTAAATCGTAAGTGTTATGCAATATTTTGTAGCAAACCAAAGGATATTCCAGTCAAAGCACCTTTAATCATGACTGTCAGTCACTCCCTGAGGTGGAATGTATGCGCCTCGCTCTGTTATAAAATATGCCACAACATCTGTGAAGCTACTTGGGGTCCTAACATTTCAGCACACTCCCAGCTAAAGCAAACAATTGGGAAGCATATTGAGAAGGAATTAGGCACAGATTCGAGACAGGCTGTATTGTTAAGCCTCCGCTGGTGACATGTCTGTTTCAGTCTACAGATGGCCTGACCTGGCAAGCGCTGGCCGGACCTGGCGGACCCCGCCAAGATCTGAAAAGCGTCAACCGCGCAGGACCCGGTAGTTTTAAAAGTCCATCTATCAGGGAACAGCTTCAAGGTAACTTGTCAGGATGACATTTAGGTGGGTGTTGCTCAAGAGAGTATAGGACAATTCAAAAAGAGGAGAAAAGCAGATGGTGTGGCAGGTACTTTTCTTCATGGCTTACTTTATAAGCTAATCAGACTCATTGTCCCATCCGATCAGGGCTATCCTCTCACTTACAAAAACAAAAGCTCCAGTGCGCAAGAATACACACACACACACACACACACAAACCAGCAAACAAACCCACACCTGCTCATTTGCTCATTTTCAGGCTAAAAAACCTAACAGACGCCGACGTCTCCTTCCGGCACAGTGCCGGCCGTGGTGGCAGCAGCAGAGGTTGGCAGCAGCACGCTCATCATTCCGCAAAACCCCGGACAGATGTCCCAGAGCCTGGGAGGCAGGTGGGCCGGGCTGCCCTCCCTCCATCGCCCCTCTCTCGCTCTGCTCCGCCACAGCGATGCTGGCAGCTCTTCAGACCTGCTGGGTATAACCTTTAATTCACATGCTTTTCCTGGCACAGTGGGCCAAGGGGCTGCCATCTGCCTGGCCTGCTACAGAGAGAGAGTGGAGTGAGTGAGAGAGGCTGAGAACAAAATCAGAAGGGGACAAGAGTGTCTGCCTGGGGAGACGCGCCACGGCGTGTTGTTGTGGCTGCCCATCGGTTTGTGGTTCCCACATGTGACCAAAAAAACGACACATCACTTCTATGACGTTGTTGTTACATAAAACGCTTTTGACAGGAAAAACACACCAAACTTAAACATTATCCTGCTGATAGTAGCCATTAAGAAATGAGATAACTGTTGTTGCCTGCTGTGTTTACGTGATGCTCGAATGTTCAGGGGCTCAAAATGCTGGAAGAAAAATTTTCCACATCGTTGACATACGGACAAATGGACAAACTATCGGACTGATTGACTGATAGAATGTATACTCAGCTTTAATCAAAATGTATTCAAAGAAGTATTGGTAAAAGGCCATTGGAAGCTACCCAGTCTGGTTATGGCAGCGTTTTAGTTTTTACATTTGGTTGTTCTTTGGCTTTAAATATAGAGCATTAAGTAAAATCAACTTTTTTTTTTAGCTTTATATAACGTTATTTCCTCATCAAAAACATACTTAAGAGTGTTGCTTTGCTTTTTTCACGCATGTCTAATTCTGACACAGTCTTAGCGTGACGCTCAGGAGGATCGCGGCTCCGCCTTGGAGACTCCAGCTGAGTCTCGGTGCTTGGGGGCGGGGTGCTCAGAGAGCAGCTCCTGCAGACTAGTGGCAGTAGAAATTAGTAAATACCTGGAGGAACTGTGGGTCTGCTGAGCTCATCATACAAACCTTTTCTCAATCCAACGCTCTGAAGAACTATCATTAATGGCATAATGAGAAGCATTGTGATTGCAGAGTGTCGGAAAGTGTAGGAGCTTCTTAAAGACACAGATGTCCATTTTCAAGGCATCAAATTACAAAGTAAAATTTCTTTAAAGTTAAGTCTTTTAAGTTTTACTACTGATTTTACTGCCAAAAAATTATTTATATTGTTCTACGGTGGTGTCTGTCTGAATTTTCTCAGTTTAAACTAAATCTTGCCTTAAGCTTAATAAGACATTAGAGTTTTCAGAAGAAGAAGAAGAAGAATTAGAAGAAGAAAAAGCCATCTCTGGTGAAGCGAGGAAAAGGGAAAAGACAGAAGACAGAGCATCGAGATTTAATTTTTTTTTTAATTAAATGAAGAGAAAGAACCACAAAGAGGAAGCGGGCGAGTCTGACAGAGGTTATGAATGATGAGCGATATGCAACGCATGCGACAGACAATGAATCGAGAGAAAATGTTAGAAAGAGAAAAAGAAACAAGGGAGACGCAGATTAAATGGCGAGAGGAGTTGGGGAAAGGAAAAGAGGGGCGCTGCAGAGACGCAGCCACGGGCCCGCTGCGTGGTGCATGGCAGAGACTCATCATTCAGCTAATTATGATCAGGCTTTTCCCTGCAGGCACAGCAGCGCCGCAAATGGAAAGCCTTTGTTCTTACACAGCCCGGTGGAAGCGATGGGGCATGGCGCCACGCAGATGAGACGTGTGTGTACAAACACATAAACACGTGCACGGGCGCGCGCTCGCGCACGGAAACGGAGAAACACAAGCCAGCGTAGCGGCTCATTAAACACCACGTGCACACTTTACATTCTCTCCTACGCAAACACGCCGAGTCCCCGTTCACACTGAACTCCTCTCTCAATGCTCCTTGCCAGTTATTTGCGTGCGCCGTCGTACGCAGACTCACACCTCTCCCTCTCACCCTCGCTCATAATCGCTACACAAACACAGAAGAAAGGCAACACACAAACATCATCATCATCATCATCATCATCAGATTCAGCTTCGGAACATTACGGCGATGCTATCAATTAAGTTTGCACCTACTGAGCCAAGTTATTCATCTCTATTAAAGAAGATGGGACTCTTCTAGAAAGACCAGCAGGGTATTCAATTAGAAAACGGAAGAAAACAAAAGATTTATATCCAACGAGGAATAAAGACGCTGTAAAATTAGTAGATTCTTGCTTTAAAATAATTAGGAAGTCTTTTGTGCCAACTTTAAGCAAAACTTGTGGGTCAGAAAGCAAAGCTTGCCTTTATAAAAAGAGAAAATGTGCATGGCTGCTATTAATTGAAATCTTGGACATTTCAAAGATTTTATCTGATGCATAATCAGCCTTGTTTCAAATATTTCAGTGATTCTTTAAAACTTTAATTCAAATTTCATTTCCAGTATTTCTCAGTCCAACTCCCCCTTTATTTAGATTGAATTGTACAAAGAGTACTACTCAGTCCAAATAAAAAAATCTAAAAAAGAAATTGAATTAATTGTCAGTCTCTGTTCATGAGAAGTTATCCATCCCAAAGGGGCTTTGATGAGTGCATCAAGTCATCGACTTCTCAGTAAATCCTCAAGCGTACGACAAGAACCCTCAATCAGAACCGGGCTCAGTGCAAAGCGATCAATCTGCTGTAGCTAACTGGGGATTGAGGAAACAGAAAAGAAAAGGAATGCAGAGTACTTTCTGCTAGAATGAAAAACAAAGAGTTCTCTGCGTTTATGGCAGCAATAGCTCTGTCAGTGGCTTTGTCCAGGAAAGTGACACAACTAAAAACAGGAGCACTGACCCACGAGTACTTCCTTCTGGACAAGAAATGCAGAGAACACAAATGGTAGGCAAAGGCAGCAATACGTTCTGCCAGAGGCATCGTCCGGATTGTGACGGAGCTAAACGCAGAACCACTGAGCCAGGGCTACGTTTTATGAGACAGAAAAATAAACAAAATACACAACGACATGACAGCAATGCCTTTACTAATTCGCCTCAAAGAAAAGAGAGCATACATAGTGAAACACACAAAGAAGCACTTAGCAAAGATTTCGTTCTGTGAGGCAGAAAAACAAAGTACACAGAACTGATGACAGCTTTAGCTCCGACCGAGGTTTTGTCAATTCGTCAATCAGTAGAAATTCTATAGCTGTACTACAGAACCATAATCTTTTTGCCATTTTGGGTCGAGCTATTTATGAGGCCACTATTGACATACGCTCCCCGTCAAAACTTGTATCATGTGAGTTTTGTTCTTTGATACCAGTGACTTATTTCATCAAGACAGTGCATGTTGCTACGTTTAAAGTCGTAAAAGTTGGAGGAATTGAACTGAAATCCTTGGACAGAGAGAGAGAGAGTTTTTCAATGAAATCCCCACGTCCTAGTTTGACTGGGCATTTACAGGATGCACAAAGCAATAAACCAACATGGCTGCTTTTGTAGTTCCGTCTCCATAAACAACGCGTGTGCTCCTACTCTAAAATTACAGTTATCGTAATGTAATCCAAGTTAGGATGGTCCCACTGGGACGGATGCGATCTGGCAAAGAGAAGTATCACAGATATTCCCAGGCAAGTTGAACGTGAGAAACATTAAAAGTACAATCCAAGGACACAAAGTACCTCATTATTGTACATTTAATGTGTTCAGTGCACAGTTAGACTTAAGTTAACATAAGATGGGTACACGGCTGAATGCTTCTGAAAAGAAAAAAAGAAAAAAAATCATTACCTTTTAAGTAACGGTGTTTTGTGTTTTTACGCATGGCATTCTTCCTGGACGCATTTTGGTGTGAAGCCCAGCACTGCAGCCCCTTGGCAGGCACAAAGGATCTCTTGGCATGGCTCGGCACTGCTCTTCGTCTCTCCCCTCTTGTTTACAGCATAAACACATCTGCCTTTCATGCACAAGTGGCTCCTCGGAGTTGTACAGAGCAGTAAATGATACCCCCCTATTCTCCTCTTCAGCTCCCAGATAGAGCTGTGGATCCTAGAATAACGTCCCCGAAGCTGAGAGGAATTGGCAGAAACACACAGGTTGTTTTAATGAGCTGCACATCATTGCTCGGGCGCATATTACTTGTCGTGTGCATGTCTAGTGTGTGTAGTCGTATAGCCAGCTACTCAACAGAGGGAGAAACATACAAATGCAATTTACATTTTCAGCATTAATAGGATTAATTAAGTGAGCAGCATCATTTTATGCAGCAGAGGTGATACATCTGCTATTTAAGCAGCATAATAACAATAAAAGAACTTCAGAATTGTTGCACTAATGGCTAAAACGCAGTAAATGAATGATGGTTATAACAGAAATGTCTTAAATGAACAGTGACACTTTTTTTTTTTTTTTTTTTTTTTTTAAGATCGCTGAACACTTTAATTTCCTTGTTAGCCAGNTAACAATAAAAGAACTTCAGAATTGTTGCACTAATGGCTAAAACGCAGTAAATGAATGATGGTTATAACAGAAATGTCTTAAATGAACAGTGACATTTTTTTTTTTTTTTTTTACTTTCACCAGATCGCTGAACACTTTAATTTCCTTGTTAGCCAGTCATTTTTGTTTAAAATTTAAAAAAGATGTGCTTAAAATTATTCGCCTCTGTCGATCTATTTGGAGACACGTTTGACTTTTGTTTAACACGTTTATTTTCTCATGCAGAGAAACTGATTGCATAGCGACAAGGCTCCCATTTCCCAAGTTTGCAAAATGAGCCATAATCCTCTTTTGCCTCTCATCAGAGTCTCCCCATCAGTCGTTGCACCCATTATGTCCAGTTACAGGAGACTGGAATAAACCCTGGACAGAATGTGACCGTTTGACAGTTGGATTTGGGCCACATGTAAAATTTATGACACTTCCAAGTTGACTCACCAGGCCTTGCTGGTCTATTTTAAAATCCAGGTGTTTGCAGGTGAGATGGTTGTTCCTCCAGACTTATTTTTTGAGCAGGGATGTCAACCTTCAGTCCTTCAGCGCCAGCGATAAGCAAACTTTACACCCGAATCTAACGGCTGAAATCCCTTATCAGCTAACATCTCCAGCTAATTGTCTTTTGCTGAATAATTTTTGCTTTGAATGTGATAACAAGCCGAATAGCCTCATTTAAAACCACTTGAGGTCTTGTTGTTGCTGAGCAGATTATTAAACTTCAGGAAGTGTTGCTGCGAAAATGCCGGACTTGCTGTGAAACAGAATATTTGAAAATAATAATCAACCAGAGATCGAAACACTCTTGGAACTTAATCATGTTAAATCTTTAGTCGTAAGAAGGTGAGGATCCTGTTTAGTTCATCTGTCCTGTCCAAATTTAACCTGTGCAGAAATATTGAAAGTGAGGTTGGATAAGTTGATTTGATTTAAAATGTTTAGGAAAAGGATCCTCAACTTTCCAAAAACTCAGTATTGCAGCAGTAAAATCACTTTTACGTCATCCTGTCTGACCAGTAAGAGGGCATTCTCAGCAATACAAACACGTTCTATCTGCAAACCTCCACTAGCTAGATTAACCAAGACCACCAGAGACTTTCAGGAGATGGTGACATTCTGTTGAACACTGCTGCTTTTAAAAAAATGTTCTCGTCACTTTCACTTTGTCATCAGGCCCTGTAATGTCTTTAATTAAATTACACTGCACAAGCCATTTCACAAATGGAAGTCCTTAAATCAACACTTAATTGATTGTGGGGCGATGAATGGTAAAACTGTAACCGAGCCGCCCGGCAACGCTGCAGACCAGATAGTTTAGTAGCTGTCTTCAGAGCAAACAGACCAGTCAGGCAGCCAGTGAAGCCGAGCGTCTCGTTCTCGCTGCCAGCTCTCCGTTTCCTCCCAGTAGCTTCAATGTGGGATTGTTTACAGCTCTTTTTATAGTCCAGTGAATAAGCCCTTATTTTCTCCCAATCTACCCCTGCTGGGAGAGCCAGCCCAGACAGTGGGAAGTAGCCCTGGGAAGTCATAATTACATTTGGCAAAGTGTTCACAGCCACAAAGAAACATACACTTGTACAAATACATAGAGAGAGAAAAAAAAACACACACACACACACACACACACAGAAAGCAAAAAAGAGTGTATTTAGTTGTGATCCCTTGAATCGTTGTAAAAAAAAACAAAACAAAAAATAACTCTGAGGAATATTATGTTCTTACAAGAACACCGTTAGACGCTGGTGAAACTACCAAACTTTTCACTTATGGGCACCATGAAACACTCGGCCAAAACCCATTCGTCATATAATGAAATGAAGGTAAATTATGAAGGGGGAATTGACAACTATTAGTCGCTAAATCTTTTTTAACCAATACAATATTGATTAACATCTTAAGACTGTAAAAAAGCAGGAACTATTCACATTTCATTTTGTAACTCTCCAGAACCCAAGGCTATTCTAAAACACTCATTTATCATCCTCCTTGTTATGACTTGTTTCATTCATAAGCTTCACTGTACAATACTTATTTTTTGTCAAGTGTCACCAATTAATATTAGCCCATAAACAGATTCATATGTATTTAAAAACATATTTTTTTTTCTAACAAATGGATTTCAGTTGCAGTTCTGAAACATAATTCTTGGGTCAGACGATTGTAGATCAGATTGTATTCCGAGTCTGAGTGGGAAACAACATACAGCAAATAACCTCTTCTGTAAAATATGTCCAAGCATAGACTAATGTGTCTGACGGTGACTTTTGATTTGTGAAATGAGAGAAACGGCCAAATTAGCATTGAAATAGAACTTTACTGTACAAATGGGCATGACTCCCAAAACACTATGCATCCCTTTTAACGTACAGGGTGGTATTATGTACTTTTCAGGCACATTCTGCCATTTTGTGGCACTGTCAAGTAACAACACCTTCATTTTGTTTATAAAAATCTGTTACATGTCAAACATAACTCAAATAAAATTGGGCCTCTGTCTCTTTAAGAAGTTCCTGCTCTTTCCTTCAGCATGTCAGGCGTTTGCTAACTGCTGCTGCCACTAGTCTGGAGGAGCCGTGTGAGGAATTTGGAGGGGTGGGCTGCTCTGTGAGGTGGAAGCTCAGCTGGAGATTGCAGCTCCAAGAAGGAGCTTTTCATAAAAAGGCAGCGATTTGTGAGAGCAAACGTTCAGGCGCCCCCGAAAGGCTGCCGCCAGAAGTTCTAGGATTCTTCAAAACATGCACGAGAGAATCGGAGCAATACCCCAGGTATGTTTTGATGAGAGAATAACATTATACTATTATGTAAAACTCAAAAAACTCTATTTTACTTAACAGTCACAATATTGCATTGCAGAAAGGATTACACTGTGCACTAATTCATAAACTAATTATGGTAATTAATACATTTCTTCTGGATTTGAAGTCATTTTTCAGATCAGCTAAGTTTACCTAAAAGGAAAGTGCAACAATGTGTAAAAAAAAAAAAAAATGATTAAGAGTACGAAAGTATGTACAGTGCAAGCGTTACCATGGATCCTGCATATTAAACTGATTTGGGAGAAATAAGCTGAAGGGTCAAAGCAAACACAGCAGGAATGTGAAATAATTTAGCTTTTTTACTGTAGCAGTAACTTCAGGCAAGGTCTCGCTCAGAATTTTTTTGTGACTCTTTTATATCAGCGAATAAACACAATCCATTTTTATCAAAGCTGGCATTCGAGGTAACAACAGTAAAATAGATTAATAAGTTGTCAACTGTGACAAAGAATCTTTTTTTTAAGTGTAGAGTTGTATAAAATTTAATAGAAATGTTATTGAAATGCAACAAGAGCTGTTTCTTGTCTCTCTTCATCCACCCTTTGGGTCTTTGTTTAAAACCCCTTTAATAGATAAACTTGAAGAAAACCAAAGCAAATACAATAGCAGAAGGAATACATTTAGAGACTCAGCTGCTGCTTTAACACCACAATAGCTCTGGCAGAGAATCAATAGTTTCTACAAAGAAACTCTAAGAGCGAAAAAGAAATTGGTGCTTTTGATCATCTGCTTTTGATCTTTGTGGTTCAGCTAAGATGTGACAAAAAAAAAAAAAAGAGCTGATAAAGTAATCTATGACCTTTACGGGAACAAGTGCAGTAAAGAGTAATGTTTTCACACCTGATCCAAATAAGCCCAGTTCCTATGCGCTTCCCAGATTTTCAGGAAGTTGGGCCTGGAGATAAATAACAGAGAAACCAAATACTGCTTCCCGAGGTTTAACATTGATCTTGGGAACATTTAAAAGAACAAGTTTCTGAAATAGTTCACGTCTGACCAGCAACAAATACTTTTTGAGCTGAGATCTGTCCGTGCTGTATAGATCAGAAACAAGCAGCAGGAACCACATGTAGGGATTTAGGTACTGAAGAGCACCACGTCTTTTCTGGTGTTTATTATTTGGACTCATGCTGCAGTAATTTTGGATTAGCTGGAGCTACATTTGTTATTATTATGTTATTACATTTCTTATATGATTTATATTTCTTAGCGTTTTGAGGCTAGTTTTTGTTTTTAGTGAATAAAAACCAAAAAGATGCAATAACATGTTAAAGCTGGCAGAATTGTTTCTTATAAAAGTCAGTGTGTGCTACTTTTTTTTTTTTAACAGTGTTAATATTCAAAAAGGTAAATATTTTTAAAAAAAAATCAAAATACATAAAGCTCTGTTCTCCTCTGTGTTATGATGGTATGAGGAAAACAGAAAGGAGATTCTATACAAAGTTCTTAACAGCGCACATTTTTAAAGTGATTTATTTCGTCACCGTTCATTGTGCTCAATGAAAGGCACTCTCAACCCTGAAACACGAGTGCAGGGGATGTGAGTGAGCTGAATGAGTTCACCTCAGGCCGAGGTGAGTCACAGGATGGCGCTCCATGAGTCACCTTCTTGCTAGCATTTTTCAGAGGCCTGGAACCCATCTGGCTCACCTCCATTATACACTATTTGTGGTCAAGAGGGAGTAGCGGGGTCAGGGAGCGATGTGAGGCAGTGGGATTATTTACCGTCCCTGGTTAGGGGTGGCTAGAAATAAGAAAAAGTGTGACAATGGGCTTAACTGACAACATGTGCTTGTATGCAGCAGCGTTGAACGGTGTAAAGAACAAACAGGCAATTTGAAAAACGCAAAAAAAAAAAAAAAAGACTTTGCAGTTTTGATGTGCAAGCAGAATCCAAAATTATTTACGTAAAAAATTATTTACGTAAAAAATTATTTACGGTGTTCGTAAATAATTTTTGCTCTTCAAGTTTTGTGTTCTGTGTGATAAAATAAAGAGGACCAGTTAAACAAAGCAGAGCACTTCTGGAAATAAAAGTACTGGACTTTTATTAGCGTCTGCAGAAAGGGGGATTATTTATCAATCCTCTTGTTCTCGGCTCGCTTAAAGAGTTTGTGACGGACTCTAAGAAAAACATTCCTAAGGCCTTTCAAAGTGAAGTCAGGCCACAGGATCATAGATCCTCTACCAAACAGTGGGAATCAGGGCCATTTCAGGTTCAGGTTCAGATCAATCTGGAGAGTTTGAAGCTTAAAAGCTGAGCACATGGTTTCCTGCAGAAACCATCAGTGATGGTACAAAAGAAAAGACTGCACTCGCGTTGGCAAATAGGCAGTGTCTGTTCGTATAGATAATTTATACTGCAGTTATGTAATAGTTGGTGCACTGTAACAAGATAAATAAGTCTCCTTGTCCAACCCAGTGGCCATCGATTGAAACAAATTGGCCTGTTTGTCATCGTACTTACACTCCTAGGAAATACGTTTCTCTTTTTGTGTGTGTGAGAGAGATTATGGTTGTGCAATAAAATGTTAATTTATTTTAAGACTTTATAAACATCTTTAATTGAGCTACATAAAGAAAATTTACCTGAAAAACATTATTCATTTTACTTTTCAAACAAACAGAATAATAATAATAGTAAAAAAAAAAAGAAAGTCCTAAAAAATATATTAGAGGTTTAATTAAAGTACTAATAGCTCATCAGTTGATGTTTTTCACCAGGTCACACCTGAACTATTGGAATACTCAATCACTTTTTGGTCCGGATAAACTCGGCAACCGGTCTTAAAATTAAGCCAAATGCGATTTGCAGCAGACTGAAAACTATAATTAGCTTTGAAAACAACAAATCTGTACAAACCCTTGTGTACAGTAGATTATTTGTAGCAGAGTGTCATAGTCGGATCCAGGGACATTGTTGGTGTTTTGTGGGCTCGCTCCAGCACCCAGCTGCCTTATTCATGCCGAAGAGATAATTATAATGAGGATTTGGGTGTTTGCAAAGCTGAAAAGGGAAGGAGCGTTTTGTGGTTTGCATTAGCTGTTGTATTCACCACTGAAAAGCAAACGTCTGGTCACACTGAATGCAATAATGCAAATAAAGATATGGCCAACATATGTTTGTGGGTAGAAGAGCTGAAGCTGAATGAGATGAGTGCAGCAGTGATAAACACTGGATCAGCTCAACTGCCCGTCTTATCGTTGGTGTTTAAAAAAAGAAAAAAAGAGAAAGAAAGAAAGAAAGAAAGAAAGAGAGCGAGAAAAGGCCACAGGTGTGTATTCTTTAATCCTATCATTAAAAACAGATCCGGCTCAGGAAGGTGTCACCCAAACTCACACAGTTCCCTCTGATGTGCATTTGATATAATGACACAATGCCTCTGTGGTTTCAAAAAAAAAAAAAAAAAAAAAAAAGCCTGCTTCAGAGTAAAATTGGTTTTTGGGCCTGTTTGTGTAAAATGCCACTTTTGCCCCATGGCCTGTTGGCTCATCGTCACTCCCTGTTTCACACTTAGTCATAGCGCATGGGTGCGTGAGTGTGTGTGTGAGTGTGTTACAGGGCAGGATCTGTGGAAGTGAAATGTAAATATCACAGGAAGTTACTTCACGGCGCTCATTTAAACCGACAGAACTCGTGTAAACTGCCACACAGCCAGAACTGCTACTGTGTGCGGATGGGCACTTTTTAATGCAAACTGAATTCCCTCAGAGTTTTTAACTCCGAGGCATCTTCACAGTTTGACGGCCAATTCCAACAATATCATTTACAGAATTGAATCTGTCTGAAAGAATGGCAATAACATTTCTACGTCATGTTTTATAATGAGAATGGCATGATGGCGTTTGACAAGCTGTAATGTTTTCTAGCTTGTTTTTTTAATTGGCTACAGTAAGGTTTGGAAGCCTTGTAAAGCACATTGAACTACCCCATAGGTGAAATGTGCCATGCTAACAAACTCAACTTGACTTAAAGTGACTATCAGAATTTATTTTTTTTTCCTCTTTACAACACCTGTTGTCCAGGCAGGGTCACTGGGGGGAATGATGCTTATCTCCAGAGGTCAATGGGCAAGAGGCAGGGCACAGCCTGGAGAGGTCTCCAGCCCATTATGAAGCAACACAAAGACTAAAAAAAAAAACAATGCATGCATTCATTGCCCCACAAGGAACATTTAGAATAGCCAATCTACTCTGTTCATGTTTTTGAATCATGGAAGGAAACTACCTGTCGTTGTGTCCTTGGGCAAGACACTTCATCTCTCCTTCCTGCTGGCGATGGTCAGAAGTGCATGATGTGGCAGCCTTGCTTCTGTCAGACTGCCCCGGGGGCAACTGTGGCTACACTCCAGTAGCTCGCCATTATCAGCGTGTGAATGTGTGCATGAATGGGACACGCATACAAGAACATGTGAAACGGTGGGTAAAGTAGCCAAAAACTGGATTTAGGTAAGGGTAGCTTTACTCCAAAATTGGTTTTACTCAAGTAGAAGTAAAATTTAGCCATAAAAAAGAATTATTTGGTGACAAGATGACTCAAGTGCTTAATATGGCCCGAAATGAGTGAGAATTCATGTCACGTCTTTGAAGTATGTGTCAACCAAGATAACAACAAAAGGGTCCAGAGCCACATAGGAAAGTTAAGACAATGTCTCAACAGATGTGTCACTTTTGATGTGCTCCTGGTATGAATAGTTCATGTGTATTGAGATCAAGGTTATGGATTTCAGTGTACTGGTGTATCAGGTAAAAACAAAACATGTTACTCTCTTGTTATATTTATTTATTTTGAGATTTAATGAACACCTGAGCATGAAATTTATAAACCGTACGAGAGCCCAAAAATAGTCAGGTGTTTATTACCCTAATTAATCAGAAAGCAGAGGACACTACCTGTCGTCGTAGTGTCCTCTGCTTTCCCACAGACAAGTTTGGTAACAAGGGGCAGCAGCACTACTGGAGTCCAAGACTTACTTTTCACAGACTTGAATTGGTCTCAAGGACAAAATAACTTTCGCTTTGGTTGTGCAGGGACCGGATCGTTCCTGAGTGACCTTTGGATCAGCCCCCACAGCGTTCTCTCAGGTGCAGAGACAAAAGTTATTCGGTTTGTACTGAATTTAAATTATGCAGGGCCTTTTCTTTCTAAATGTGATTCATAAATATTTCAAACACATTTTCACAGATACTACACCTTGGACCTCTACGCCACTTCAACAGATGTGTCCACTAAGAGGACTACAAAGTGTTCAGAGCCCCTTAGGCCTCTTAAGACAAAGTCTATTAACACCTTGCAGACAGACAAAAGTGCCTTTTTGTTTTACTGCATGAAACTCTATTAAAGTTTTCTGAGTCTTCACACAGCACAGTGGTTCTTTAACACCGGGCAAGGTGGTTCGATGAAGAGATCCTATAATTTCTTCTTAAGTTATGCCTCCCTAAAAGTTTCACTGGCCTGGTTTAGTCATCCATATGAACATTTTCGGCGGGGGCCCACTGAAAGGTGCTGCCTTGTTTTAACTACGCAAACCGAATGTTCAATATAAATGTACTTCAGCAGGCTAGAAGATGTTGTCCAAGGATCTTTGGTTAAGCAAATACTGAATTTGCAGCACACATGGACAACTGGTAACGTAGCGACTCTTGTAAAGGCCAAACACCAAAGTCCGCCTTTAGATTACCAGCTTTACAGACTTCCTATTGCAATAGTGATTTTCCTAAGATGACATCATACCTTCCATTCAACCGAACCATCTATTCAAAATGTAAAGGCTATAGATGACTGATGACCTTCTGGAAATATCTGAAAGTTTTCTGCACTTCAAAAAAAGTTGACAGAAAATGCCTCGGTCTCCTGGATCTCCCAACCTCGCTGTTTTATTTAAAACCAACATTAACTTAAAAGTGTGATGCAATGCATTTGCAATGGTAAAATTAGAGTGCAACCTCCAAACTTCTTTAATATTTAAAGAATATCCAGCATCTGGCTTGTGCATAAACATTTTTTTTTCTACTTGTGTCAGTTACTTGAGGCTGTTTAGATGAGAAATATAGAGTTTTTATTAAACGTTTGAAAAGAAAAACAAATTCCTAAAAAATGTTTTCTGGACTCTTGATGATATTTGAACTGAATGTAATCTGCACTGACCTTTGGTGATATATAGCTTAAGGGGGCTGGAAAGTGGCGTGCAAATAGAGAATGATGTGTTTTTCAGAAAGAGGAGAAGGGAAGGGGAGAAAGCATCGTAAAGCATCCGTGCTGTTGCCTGTTGACCTTTTGACCTGGGGTCACAGCGATACGACTACGTCTTCTCAGCAGCTGTGCTGAGAAGAGATAGCATATCTCCTGATTGGCGTCAAATATTTTGAAAAGTGTTTTTGGTATGCACCATATTTTCTGGACTACAACTTGCTTTAGAGTATAAATCGCATCAATCGATCAAGGTATGTCACAAAGAGGGGGGGGAAAAATACATACGTAAGTTGCATGTATTTAGAAGTGCATTTCACAAAGTCCAAGAACAGACATCTAATCTGGAATTACCCACAGCCGGGATGCCAAACAGACTTACTTAACATAACAAGGCAGAAAGTCTTAAAAAACAAGTTACGGGCAAGTTCACCAGTCTCATTCCACGTCACTGAATCCATTCAATTCTTAATTTTCTGCGTCACTTCTGGGCAACCCCACCAGCTCTGGAGGAAGATGGAGCGCCATCATTTCTTTGGTCCATCCACCCTTTTTTATTCAGAGCCACAAACTGTGCTGGAGGCGAATTTGTTCTTTTGTTTTTTTTTTAATTCCATGAAACGTTCCCTTGAAAGAAATAAGCAATTAAGTGGCTTTGAATGTTTTTGTGTTAACTTTTAAGCAAAAGAGACAACACTTTTTATTGTAGGTTTACAAACCACTGTGCACTTAAAAATAAATAAAGACTTCTTACGTAGGCTTTTGGATTTAATATCTTCACTATACACGTCAGGGTTTAACGCGAGTTGTTTTCTTTGCATCGTCAACATTTTGTTCCTGTTGAACAAAGGAAGGCTTCATTAATGATAAAGGAGGTAGTCTGTTTAATTATTTGAAGTGACTAAACGTTGATGTGGGTACTGTCTTTCTGCAGTTCTTCTGTTTCATTTAGGTTTATTGTAGGACTTGAAGTCTGTTCTGCCAATGCTTGGCAATGAAACAATAAACACAGCAGGAGACCTTCTTAAGTTCCCATCAGTCCCAAACTGATTGACCTCCAATTCATGCAGAAAGGTTTATCAAGAGATCTGACACACTGAACAACAAACTTTCTGCATCTCTGAGCTGAAGTAAATATACTTTAAAATCCCCTTAGGAGTGAGTAGCTTCAGCAGACATATAAGTTATAAAGAGAGACCAAGCTGCAGCTATGCCTGTAGCCTGTAAATAAGCTATGAAAAACTAGAAACCTCATGGAAATATGAAATTGTTTTGACAATCACATCGTCAGCCCATAAAGGTTTTAAAGTCTGGGATTTCGTTTTTTCTCTTGTTGCCAGCCCTGATATTTGAGAAACAATCAAGTGCTAAGCTAATGCACACATCGCTGCCTGCTTTCTGGAACAGTGATTGGAAGAGGGAGAAGAGAGGAGCCTTAAGATCACATTACTTATTGGAATAAACAGCACAACTGTTGGAGAAAACATGTGGATGTTATTCCCTCAGGTAATTCCACGCTCACTGATGCATGGCCAAACACAACGCTCTGAGGAGCACAGCAACTTATCTCTCTCTCTCTCTTTCTTTCTTTGTCGGCTCAGTGGATTTCATTTCTCCTTTTTATACACGCTGTGGAACTGGAGCTTTTTTAATATTATTTACCATAAATACTCACATATCAGACATTGGAACTATTTGGGATGTATTTTTTTAGTGTTCTCAGAGCTTTTAGAGATGGATTATAATCCAGATTATGATCTGTATTATAAACATGCGGCAACAGCTTGCACATTTACTTATTGTCTAAGGTTTAAAAAAACATTAATAACCCACGCATTGGATCTCAAACATGTATGGAGTCAAATAAAGTTTCAGGGTTTTTTTGTTTTGTTTTTTTACTTAAAAATGAAATCAGAATTAATTTTCTTATTTTTTCCGCCTTTAATGTCACATTTGTCATATACTATTCGACTTAGTAATAGCCAAGTCTGTCATATTATTGAAGGACCTTCGGATCCAACTTCAGCATTCAGTGTTGATTGAAGTCTGTCAGGATGTTACATCTCGATGATGTAGTAATGTTCAGCTTTTCTATTTCCAAATATTTTTTCCAAATCTCGAATCATGATAACATCTCCTCCTCTTAAGACATATTATTAAGTTCTGAACTCCAGACGATTCTAAGCATGTATAAATCTTGATCTTGAAGTTTATCCTGACTGGCTCTGATGTTGAAAATTGAAATGCCTGTTTCGATTTGGAGCTGCACCTAAATGCTTAGGATTAAAATTGGTTGGTATTTGCAACAGTTTATCAGTTTATCAGCTTTGGAAAATAAATAAATAAATAAATAAATAAATAAATAAATAAATAAATAAATAACATGAACTTCTGAAGGACAGAGACCCCACAGCCTGATGCTGCCACTGGCATGTTTGACTGTGGGTGTGTGCTGTATTTTATTTTTTTTGCGCCAAAAACAAATGTGGTTTTTGTCAGACATAAAACATTTTTTTCTACAGAGTTTTGGCTGATTTTAGCCAAGTTTGGTATTAAAGCTGTGGCCCAAAAACATTAAGTAGATTTTATCAGACTTTTTAAAATTACACCACAAGATTCTTCTGCTGACTGACACCTTTACATAAAGTCTATTTTTTAATTGTCTGTAAACTCTCTGCAAGTAATGGCTCTAGATAAAAGATGCAAATTGCAAAAATAATAATGATAATAATAATAATAAATATCTGAGGAAAGCAGAGATTTTTTCCCCCAAATTAACCAGCTTCACTGGGATTTTTTGTTTGTGTTCTTACAGTTTTATTTGTCCGTCTTGCAGGTGAATTGTAGGCATCGTTAAAAGTAGCAAAAGAATTTTTTTGGAAATGATCCAGCGTGGTTTCACTTTCTTCTACAATCACAAAAAAAAACAACAACAAAAAAAAACAACTGGTATTTCAACAGAGGGCTGTTTACGCTTTTTCAAGGTTTATGACTTTAAATGCAAACCAGGTTGTTGGCATGCCCGATTTCTTAGATAATCTCCCTCAAGTGGCTCTGAGTTTGGTCGGTTTACCCGAGGTGTCGAGTCTCCTGGGAACCGCCGGATAGGATGTCAGCTGCTGCCTTCCTCCTTTAGCCGGTAACAGGAACTGGCTGTGTTCCAGTGCGCGCCTGTTTGTGTGTGAGAGCTCTCTGTCAGATGGAGGGACTGGGCAACGAGCCCAGGTGCAGCTGAGCCCAGGTGTTCCCCTGTGAGAAACACAAACAGCACGTGCAAACACGATGGGACACAAACACACACAGAGAGAGAGAGAGAGAGAGAAAGAGAGAGAGAGATTGGTATCAGAGCTCGCACCTGTTGATCACCTGTTCTACCTGCGCACGAAGCACCGATTATAGTTGTAGCAATCGTGAACATGCGGCTGAAAACCACAACAATAACAACAACAAAAAAGCTCTGACGTGCACATATGCTTTAGATTAAAGTTGTGCCAGGCTAAAATGAAAAGAAAGCCATGTTTTAATATGAAGATCTTTGATTTGTGTAACCTTTCTGCCCGTCTGCCTCTGTCCTCCCTGACATTTTCTGATCTCCCGCTGAGTACTTCAGTCTCTGTCGTTAGGCCACGCATCCTGGACTAAAAGCCCGATCGCAGGGTACGATTTGCAGCAGAGACCTTTTAAGTCTGACATTACCACACACCTCACAAGGCACTGGGGAGTTTCTAATCCACTGCGCAGCGCAATCCTGCTAATCGGACCCACAGAAAAACCGATTCGGGCAGCGAATTAGACTCTGACGGTGTTACTGCTGGGCTCGACGCCGACGTTGTTTGTTTTTGACATTCATGTCTGAAGATTTCGTCGAGGTTTTGAACGTGATGGAAGGTCATTTCAGGATAAATATCTATGGTGGTGTGTGCAAAGTTTTGATTTCAGATTTTCACACACTTCCAGACTAGACTGTAAGGATTTTTATGACAGGTTTCCCGTTAAGCCAGAACGTCTACAGTTGGATCTCAAAAGTGAACGCGTCCCTGTTGAACTATCAACTTTTTTGGGAGGGAGGGATACAAAATAATGAGAGCAAGAAAAAAAGTGGCAACTTATGTCCTCTGCAATTAAACTAAAAAATTAACTGTAAATTTGTAGAAGTCCTATTGCAGCACGTGGCCACAAGCCTGAATTTCACACGTTAGTTAAAAGACGCCGTTGTTCCTCTTCCCAGAAAGTAATTCGCACATGCCAAGCCGGAGCAGCTCAGCGCCACGTCAATCTGGTCACAATGAAAACAAACGGAATCACGAAAACGACCTGCTTGACAACGGAGTCTGTGTTTGGAAAGCAGACTGTTCAGGAGACGGATCGACTTAGGCCTCCTGTTCACCGTCGCTGCATTGTGACGGCGCTGTGCAGCCGAGGTGTGTGAGCTTCCACTTCAGAGGTGACGCTTTGACTCATAGTAAAAAAGGGCTTGTGTGTGTTTGCACAACCATCGTGTTCCCCACCTTTCATCATCTCTTGCCAGCAGGGACAGGCTCTTACACAAACTGATGAAATAATGTGGATGTGAAAAGAGGGAGAGAAAAAAAAAATCCTTAAATTAAAAAGAAGGCCATAAAGATACGAAACAGAAAATGTGCCTCATTTAATTCAGCGACAAAATATAAACATGTATTCGGAAAATATGCGATTTCCATATTAGCGTTTAATTCGTTTTTTACTCCTTCTCTTTCTTTTCTTCGAATTGCGATGTCCTTAGCACCTTCTGTGAGATTTAGCAACCTCATTAATGATGTGTCTCATTAAACTCGGACTGTTTTAGGCAATACATTTGTAACACAGAATATTTATCCTTTGGCAAATCTGCATATGATTCTTTTTTTGTCCACTTTAAATTCATCACCAAAAAATTAAGCTGCAAAAATTCACCTGCAAATGCGGCGACCATCTGATGACCCAATCCAAAACAACCAGCGCTAGATGAAGTCCAGCAGCTTAGGCATTCAGATTACCTTCGATTACCTGACACTAGTGTATCGGCCTGGACCAGAGGCGCCTGTAGGGTTTTCTTGAAGGTTCACCCATTCATCTGAATGATATTAGTGATACTTCCTAAATCAGTTTGCTTTTTAAGGACGCATGTGCAGACAAAGATCTTTCACACCTTATAGCAACAATAAACCTTGTTTCACGTCACATTCGAGGAAACAGCAAAAGAACAAGGAAGAGGCTGACACAGCAGGAAGCGGGCAAAAAAAAACAAACTGACCAAGGAGATCAGGGCAGCTAAGAGAAGCTACGACCAGAAGCTGAAAAAGAAAAAGAGCATCCTAGTTTTTTGTTGTTTTTTTTTTCATCAAAAAAAAGAGTTCGGTGAGTTGGTTTGCGCATGTGATCAGGATGCTTCTCAAAAGTTTTTCTGGCACATCCCAAAATCCTCGTCGCGCCGGAGGCGAGATGGATCCTTTCTGCACTGGGAACACCAAGAGATCTCCAACAATGAGCTGGAGAGAGGCAATGGATGGATGGGTGAGACAATACAGTGACAACGGTATTGAATATTGGAACTAATATCCACATCTTGACGTGAAACCTTATTTCTGTTGGTCATGAAATTCCTCATTTGGCATGCACAAACAATTGTCAAATACATATTGCGTTTGTTATTCCAGTGCAGAAACAGGAACATGAAGCTGGAGTCTGAGCGAAGCACTGGCAAGCAGAAAATAATGAAAGACGGTGGGGAAGAAAGAGGGAGAAGACATTAGTGTGAGCCCAGCAGTAGTGCTGTGTGACACGCATCATCAGCCCTGTCTTCACCATATCTCCCTAATGGGACCGCAACATTGTATGTCTGCATGTGTGTGTGTGTGTGTGTGTGTGTGAGAGAGAGAGAGCCACTTTGTCAGAGAAGCCCAGAGAAACTGCGTACACATGCATGCGTGTGTGTGTGTGAGAGAGAGAGAGAGAGAGAGAGAGCCGCTTTGTCAGAGAAGCCCAGAGAAACTGCGTACACATGCATGCGTGTGCGTGTGTGTTTGATAGAGATAGGAACTAAATGAGCTTCTGGAGGAACTGACCCTCCTCACTTCCCACTAGTCTGTCAGAGAGACTGACTGCTTCACTGGAGCATGGCCACAGCCACGGTTCTGAGAGCTGAAAATACCACACACACACACACACGCACACACATGCATGCAGGTGGACGCTAGAGAGAGAGGCTTTTCAGGATTGATGTGTTGCCTTACAAAAATGGAACCAAACCAGAGGAACACACCATTTAAAAGCTGAAGTGAAAATAAATTGAGGTCAATCCGCATTTACATCCACCAGAGAGACTGCGACCAAACACATTTGTTTAAGGCAAAGGCAAATAATCACCAAACCAAACCCTGGCATACTCATCATTTATAATTATGATTCGTGTCAAGATAAGCACATATTAGAATGCCTCACATTGTTTTAAATCTGGCGCAGTGCGGAGCGCGACGCGCTGTTCTCGTGTGCAAGCTGGTGTAAACGCGGGTTTCAGGCGAAGCGTAATTACTCTTGGTGACGTACCTTACATGACTAATAAGCAAAGTTTGGGTGCTGGGCTTCTGGCTCATTTGTCACAGGACGGTGGGTAAGGCTTCAGCTCCGGCAAAATGCTGCTGACATATAAAGGCTAAATACTCACACAGAGCTACTGATTAATACCCCATGCAAATGCAAGACAGGGAGAAGTCATGGATGGTAGAGAAATGTCATGACATCAAATGATGTCTTTCCCATGTCTATCCTTGTGAATTAATGTGCCGCACTAAGCAGCATGTCCTTTAAGAGGCTGCAGCTTATCCCAGGGGACTCCAACAGAACTTACTGACGTGCAAACAGTAATCTTCAAAAGACATCAAGTAACTGCGGTTTTAATCAAATAGTAACGTACAAATGGCATAATCATGAATGTTATTAGGCTTGGGAATTTAGAAATGTATTCAAATCAGTTCCTCAGTGGGATGATGCTGGAACCTTTAGCGTCAAGCATTTTTTTTTTTTTTTTTAAAAGCTAAAATTGGTGTAACAGTAAAAATCGTTTCATTTATATTTGTTTCAATATGCATCTGGCTTTTGTAACCTCTGACTTTGGTAAGTGAATCACAGCAGCACCGGTTCTCATTATCATTATTTTTATTCTAAAAGATTACTCAAAATCTGCTGTAAAAATTTATTGATGTTATTTTTTTTTTACATTAAAAAAACCTACTGCAATCAGGAGGGAAGCAATTTTTTTTTGTAAGAAAACCATCTGAAGACATTTTACACATAAATTATTTTTGACACACATTTTCTAATTTAACGTCAATACAATTGTTCTGGTGGCAATAACTGCCACTACAGAAAACAAGAACTAGCAGTCAAAACCTAACATAAACATAACATAAAGAAAAGCAACCATGACTGTTCAATGGGCTTATGATCAGGGCCATGTATACCAGAAGCTTCATGCTAGCCCAGTTTAACTCCAAAATCAGTTCTGATGTGTGTTTGGAAGAGCATATTGGTATGCAACCTTTAAACTAATAATATTATAATAGTCGACCTTAGTGGATTAGAGAAAAATCAATAATAAATTCAAACTTGTGCGTCCTATTCTTGTTTTTTGAATAACTAAAATTGTTGCTGCATAATTTCCCCACAGATTGATGGAAGTTAAACATGGAAAAACATAAATATTATCTCAGTTCACCTCTTTCTTTATTTTTGGATTAACTTTAAAGGCTCATCATAATGACACCGACATGCAAGGACAACAAATGAATAATAAAATACTATAGGAAATAAAGTACATCATCTAAAGTTCAGACTGCTTGATGAACTATCATTGAGTTTAAATGCAACTTTGCTTTAATTACTGCAATTAAAGTAATACTTTTACCACAGACACCAGTCTGATCGGTATGCTGATGCTCTCTGCACTGCAAGGCTTAAGCTGGAAAGATTCATGACAGAAAAGTTTACATTTCAGGAGATGAAAAACCGAGGTTTAGTTCACACAAAGTCAATGATTTCATGAAACTGTGATTATCAGGCAGTAATTTTTTTATTTATTTAACAGCAGATCAATTTACATTCCGCAGTAGAATAGAAAATTTGAGAAAATCCAAAGTATTCACAACCCTTTAAAAAAAAACAGTAATGTTCATGCACTCTTCTAACAGGCTTAACAATAGTAGAAACCATTACACAAATATTAAACATATCATCGGAACCAATACAAAGAAAAAGAAGCACAGAGAGTCTTTCCATTATTCTGAAGTCAGGGCTCTTGTAGCTGTAATGGTGAGCTTTTAGATAACAGGTGTCAATGTTTGAAGGTCTATTAGGCCCGGCTCTCCATTGTTACACATGTGAGCGAGTCGCAGAGCAGGAGGAGGAGGGTCCCGATGTACCAAAGCGTGATAAAAGCCCCCTCCCCCCGGTTGAGGGTACGAGTGTGTTCTAATCATAATGGTTTCGTTGACATGTAGTCTTTTTTTTTTTTTACAAGAGGTCGCAAGGTTGTGGGAGAAAACATAAGCTGAGAGCTGGAAAATCTGTCTCACATTTCACAAGGCATTTCAGCAGCAGAACACAATCAGACTCAGACTTTAAGACCTTCATTCAATTGGTAAGAAGAAGAAGAAAAAAAAGGTTAGGAATGAGAGGCTGCTTATGTATTTGGTATTGCCTTTTGTGGTATTTTGCAAAAAAA
The DNA here is from genome assembly GCF_000485575.1 of Poecilia formosa. NCBI lineage: Eukaryota > Metazoa > Chordata > Actinopteri > Cyprinodontiformes > Poeciliidae > Poecilia > Poecilia formosa. The sequence continues at coordinate 2,351,916 of NW_006799960.1, forward strand.
TATAATAAAGAAGCAAGCGAAAAGATTCACAGAAAAAGTAAAAAAAAGAGAAGAAAAAAAAACTTTTCCAGGAAAAACTATCATCAGAAACCCTCGACTTCTTACTTTATGATAACAAAACAGAATAGGAGAACTTCGGCTTAAACAGCGGTTAGAAGGTCACTCCTTACATGTTGGAGCCAAGCTGCACAAAGAGAGAAGTGGTGGAAAAAATAAGTTCTGAACAACCTTCATATGTCTTAATACAAATAAAACGGGGGGAAAAAAACAATTCTGGGTTCTCTGCTCCACTCTTTAAGCACTTTAATTCCAGTTTAAATAAAAGAACAGGATTGCATTTGCAGCAGTTCTGAACGCGTCTGTCTGCGTGCAGCAGGTGCACCGTGGCGTTCTGTATTCTGCGCACATGTTCAATCAGGACGAGGGCTTTGCGGATTCTAATCTCACACTTTGTGATCTCGAGATATCCACGAGGAAAGCTTTGTGCACTGGAATGTGAGGAAGGGGGTTTTGTCTGTAGCTGCAGCAGCGGCAGATTTACATTTTTCTATTAGCGGTGGAAAACAAAGGGACGTGACTGCACAGGGTATGACTGGCACGGCTCAGAGGTGTAAAAAGAAGCTCATTGTCTTTGCTGTATAAAGATTTAGCAGGGGGAATTATTGCAGAAGTGACGCACCAATCAATCGGCGTAGCGACTGGAAGTCCTCTCGTTAAGCTCGTCGCTTGTTCAGATACTGACAATTTGAATTTCTTTCGCAATTTATTCATTGAATGCATGACAATTAAAATACTTTTTTTTTTAAAATGTACATTCCTTGTACAAATCTACTTTGTAAAAAGTTTACATTCAGTTGTTGAAACAAAGCAAAGGTTTGAGTTTTAGTTCTTCGAAAAACAGATTGGTCAGAATAAAAAAAACCCAAACCACACACAGAAAAAGAAAAAAAACAAAAAAAAACAAAAAACGGTATTGGCTCAGAAAAAAACTAATCAATACATTTGTATTCCAGAGTATAAGTATTGAAATTTCCTTCAAATTCAAAAATACTTTTGAATTAAGAGGATGAAAACAAACTGTTCAAGGCTAAACAGTAAATACGATTGTAAAAATGAACCAAACCCGAGAAACTGCAAACGTTTGATGTGTTTACCCCCCAGAGAGTCACAGTCTCCTTACTGCATATAAAGTGTAGAATATGACTGCTTGCCATATTCAAACAGCCAAAACTGAGGGGAATTATACCTGGGTCTGAATGAGCGGTAACTAACAAATTTGCAAAAGGCATCGTCTACTTCACATATTTGTCTTCGGCCATAAAAGGAAAGAACCAAAGGCTTTGGTTTGCTGTCCACAACTCGTTAATCCATGTCCAGATCCAGGTTGATCTCTGTGCTCAGGTTCAGGTAGAAGAAGGCGTAAACGCAGAACACAAAGAACAAAATCGCTGCAACAACCAGGAAGGCATCCTAAAGAGAACAAGAAAAGGTTTACATATTACTTATTTATGCAATTTCTACTCACATTTTGCTTTCCATCTAATTTCACAGCACAAAAGCCTGCAAAATAAAAAGCAATAAAAAAAATAAATAAATAAAAATGAAAGTGGCATTTCACTAAATTGATTTGTCCCTTGGTTCTCTGATGTCTTTTGAGGAGAAACAGCATGGATTCAGAAGAACACCACCACTTTGGAGAATGCTGTCCGGAAGAACACGAGAGGTCCACCCAACTATCTTTATTTGCAAAATCAGACAAACGGTACAAAGGACTCATGGTGTTTAGATTACATAATTTACTTACAGGAACACACACTGGTGCAGAATCTAACCGCCTTTTGGCACGGCTCTAAAGGGATTCCTCCATAATAATCACTTCTTTATTCTTTCCGCCGCAGAGGAAAAACAGAAGCTATTGGGCTGACGGAAAGCCAAAACGAAAGCAGATGTGTTTTCTTGTGTATACCTGTGTGTTTGCATGGAGATGGCTTTGCTTTCTTTTAAGTAAAAACAAGCCTCCACAGTGGGAGTTCTGTTTCTGATGGCTCCATCTGCGCATTTAATGACACAAAAACACCCTGCCGATTCGTGGCAGGAAATCTTCGCGGCGAAATGGAAGCGAGTAGGTGATGGAGACTCGGAATTCACGGAAAAATGCAAACACCCTTCGTGACAGACGAGGAATTGCAAAGCTCATTTCATGAGAGAAATGTGTACAATGATAATGGACTTTTACTGAAAGATTTTAATGAACGTTTCCTTTACATAATAATTAAAAAGTTGTAGGAGAGCTGTTTTAACAATTTCTTCTTTTAAAAACAACAACAACAAAAAAAACAACTAAAGCTGAAGCATGTGCAAATGTGACACGAGGCCAATTTTTTAGTCTTCAAGATGGGGAAGACAGGAGAACATACCATTTAGTTAGATCAATGTTTGTTGATCTTCTTGAGCAACGAGGACAAATGCACTGATCTAAACTTGCCCACATCAGGCAATAATTCCACAGACAGAGCAACAATTAAGACATTTAAACGAGGTGAAGTTGTGACAAACGAAGCCAGATCACGCCCCAAGTTTATCTCATCACTACAGACAGTAGGGGAATGGAAAATTAGTTAAAAAAGGGGGAAAAAAACTCTACAAAGCACACTGTAAAAAAAACAAAAAAAAACTGCAGCAAATAATGACATCTCAGTCACCATTACAATTATTAAATTCTATCTGCATGTTTCGAAGAAACGTCAAACCTCATGACCCAAAGTGGGTCAGGAAACGCATATTATATAGTTCCTTAAATTAACTGCATTAGCAAATCACTTAACTTTCACCAAGACAGATTTTACACGCCACGTGCTTTTTTTTAATTCAAGCTGCACTTTCTGGAAAGTTCATAAAAAATCTGAATTGAGCCCAGATGCTTGCTTTCAAAACACGCTGTTGTGTTTTTACTCCGTTGTTGCAGCTCCTCTGCCAGTGATCCACCCACAACTCAACACAGAACAGCTTCAGAAGGCAAATTCTAGTTTTTCTTCTTCTGAGGAAGAACCGCTGAAGATGTCAAAACATTAATGTTCCCCTAGAACAGGAGTATCATAAGAGTTGCACAGCTGTTCTTTAAACTGTTACGCAGTCTAATCTAGGGCTCAATACGTCTTACAATTAAAACCTCTACAGAGAGATGGAAGAATTAGAGATGCACATGTTTTTGCCATACCTGGTCGATTCAGAGGTTGTTTTTTTTCCCCCCATTAAGTATTATAAAAGAAGTAAGTGAATGCAGCAAAGCATAAATCCCAAACCTCTCGATTTTTATGCATTTCTTTAACTGAGCCATTTATAGACTTATAGATTTTTGATGCATTAAATTGTCAGGTGGAAAAGGTTATTTTCCAGTATTCCACCTGCTGGTCACCAGTAATAGCGGATGAAGAAAACAGTGGTGGATCCATATAGAAAACATCTGAACGTACTTGTAAAATTAAGTTTTGCAAAACGAGCGATGCAGTCGCTGCACACGTTTTAAATTAATACTCAAATAAAAATCTAATTTCACAAGTCATGAAATTCAGCGTCCAGGGCGCTGAACTCCACCTCTGATCTTCACAGTAAAACTTTTTTCCCCCCCGACAGAAATGGCCTAATTTTTTTTCTAAAGATTTTCTATTGGTTAATTGTCAAACAAATTGAGGCTTTCCAACAAAGTGGTATTCAAGTTGAAAATGGGAATTTGGAGCGCTTGTTCATTATGTGCAGCTCAGACGATTACAATCTTCATCAGCTGGAGTTTCATTAGGGGCACTCAGAGTATTGAACAATGCCAGTAATTCTTTATCAAGAGAACTCATTAGCCGCAAACTTTCTAATCAGCGCCAGAGAGCTTGGAGGGCTGTGAAAGAGTGCAGAGTGCAGCCTGATTAAAGGTTATTCAAAAAAGAAACATTTAGTTTTCAGAAAACGAATGTGACCCTGGGAAAGTCAAAGTTATAACATGATTAAAACCTCCGCATTTTGTGTTTTTTTTTTTAGATTTAGTTTTTATCTGTTTTTTTTTAATATTATTTTTGATGCAATTGGTCTGTTTGTAGGCATGGGCGGGTTAATGGTATGAAGCACGCCAAGGTTTTCAAATATCACCGTTTCTTAGCATCTTCCATCTGATCCAAGTGAGATGAGACAGAACGTCCAGCAGTGACCAGAGTTTTTGATGGATACGTGAAACATAGATTAAATCTGCCCCGTTTCCCCTCCCCAACTCGTTGCTGTGTACTGCCTGTCACCTGGCTGACAACTTTTGAGCCGTCTGCAATTATTTTTAGCCCCTAAAAAGTGACGGTATTAAAGGAGAGCCACTTGGGCAAAGCTTAGCATGTTTTTTTTAAGTTTGCTTCACCAGAAAGTCTGTTAAACACCTGACTGATGGATAGCTACCTGATCAGATAGCCTGGTTAATTATCTGGTTAATACACGTTTGTTATTTAAATGGAGCTATACGAAGGTAATGATAATAAAATGTTAAATATTCAGAGTCAAAGGCAGATCTACTTGAAAGCTGCAATAAAATTTAGCAGGTCTATTTTCAGTGGGCTAAA